>NW_012098988.1:0-29154 GCF_000951045.1 Mandrillus leucophaeus | reverse complement strand
GAGTTGATGGGTGCAGCACAGCAACATGTCACAAGTATACATATGTAACAAACCTGCACGTTATGCACATGTACCCTAGAACTTAAAGTATAATAATAATAAAACAAACAAACAAACAAAAAATCAGAACATACAAAAAGCAAGAAACAGAAAACATTACCACCATGATACAGACTACATTTCCCAGCCTCCCTTGTACCTGTTCTCAAGCACAGTTTTCAGGAACTGTTCTTAACTGAACACTGCAAACAGTGTTCTACCTCCTTAGGCTGGAAGGTGGGCGAACAGGATAGATAGAACTATGGCAACATCTTGGACTATGAGTTTGAAGTTCTACGTTGAAAAGAGAGGAAAAATGACATAGAAGGAACCTGGCCACCTCCTGATTATGGACCCACCAAAAAGCTTTGTATTGCCATTTAGACTTTTATGAGAGCAAGAAACAAGTTTCTTTCTTATTTTAAGCCAGGATTCTAGTTGTTCAGTTACTCATAGTCAAACCTAAATGAAATAGTTGTTAAATTTTAAAAAATGCAACTAACTTGCATAGCATGATTCCATTTTTGTTCATAAAACAATATATAACAAAGTGTAGATATAGATGTGTCTACATACCTTTATAGAAAACTTAGGAAGTCCATCTCTGAATTATTAACAAGGGTTAGCTCTAGGGGATAGAACTGGACGGCAGAAGGATAATCAGATTTTACCTTTAATAATAATTTTTAGCAGCAGGTTTATAATTTACTTTCACTTCTTATACTTTTTGTTTCGTTCAAATACAAGTTAAGAAAAAGAAAAAAAATCCATTCATTTTCATAGCCCCATTTATAAGCAACTATTGAAAAAGAACTAAATTGTAGCTAATGAACAACCCAACCATGGTTACACTAAGTTGTTGCTGTTAATAATGTATTTTCTTTCCTAAAGTATTTGACTTTTTTCCCATTCTCTTAGTTATTTCATGAACCATAAACAAGGCTGATAGTATATATTATTGTTATATATAGATTATGCATACAATATAGATTATGCATACAAACACAGAAAGAGTTATAACTATCAAAACCAAACAAATTATTTTTCTAGAGATTTTTATGAAAGCCATACAGTAGACATCCATTACTTTCCTTTTGGGAAATGCCACATGATGATTCCAAGCTAGTCTTGTCAGTCTCTCCTTCCTTACGGAAAGCAATGTGACAGCCTGACCAGAGCATCCCATCCTTCAGGATACAATGTGATATGGTTTGGCTCTGTGTCCCCACCCACCTTAATCTTAAGATTAATCTCATCTTAAATTGTGATCCCCACCTGTTGAGGGAGGAGCCTGATGGGAGGTGATTGGATCATGGGGGCTATTTCCCCCAGGCTGTTTTCTTGATAGTGAATGAGTTCTCACTAGACCTGATGGTTTTAAAGTGTGGCACTTCCTCACTGTCTCTCTCTCTCCTGCAGCCATGTAAGACGTGCCTTGCTTACTCTTAGCTTTCTGCCATGTTTGTAAGTTTCCTGAGGCCTCCCCAGTGATGCAGAACTGTGAGTCAATTCAATCTCTTTTCTTTATGAATTACCCAAAACATATAAAATAAGTAGTATCTGGGGTTGGGGAGGAGGGCTATTTTAGATTTAGGTAGGTTTCTCAAAAGACAGCCTTGTGAGGACATGAGGGAAGGTCAGGGCAATCAACAAGAACACAGGAAAGCCTCAAAGCAACAGAGAGATTGGCTTGTACAAGGCACAAAGCTGGTCTGGGGCATTGTGGATTAGCAGAGGTGAAGGGGAGATCACATCTGAAAGGTAAGCAGGATACAGATCATCTCATACGCCAAAGTGAAGACTGGATTTTTGTTGTCGTTTTTCCTAAGAAGTTTGCAAAACATTTTGTATAAAGATTAATCTGGCTACAAAAGTGAAGAATGGGTTGTAGTAGGGGCAAGACTGAAGGCAGGATGAGCAATTACAAAGCAGTTGCATTAGTCTAGGAAATATTTCTTTAATCCAAGTGAATCACTACTAGTGAATCACAAAGTAGACATTAATATGTTCTCTAATCAGTTCATGTAATTGTATCTAATCTGACTAGTGTGAGCAATGTTTTGTAAGACAAGGCTAAATTCCAAGAAGAAAAATATTGTTATGAAACATTTTCAAAAACTAACAAGTTATCACTTTACAAAATCAGAGTATACACAATTTAAAATTAGATATTTGTATTTTATTATTTCTGCATCAGTGAAGAGGTGATTTATGGACAAAATTTGGAAATTACAAAATTAGTATTTACTGCAATTCCTTTCTTTAATGTTACCCACTGAGGTTACCATTTGAAGTAGGTTTGTTTTGTCTTTCCGTGATTGGCTTATCAAGTTTCTAAACTGCAGCATGGCTTTTCTCACAATGTCCCTGAATAATATGTCCTTTTTTAAAGAGAGATGTTGCCTATTTTAAGAGAGGTGTCTTTAACACATACAAAATACACTCCTCATTCCATTACATTTGGAACTAGATTCTTTAGAAGTCATTGATGAGACTCAAATTTGATTTAGCAAGAGGTTTGCTCTCTTCAGGCCAACTTCCCTGCCAACCTGTGTTTCCTTTCTGCTTTCTTGGCTAGTTCTCAATTTCTTAATTAGGAAAATAAGTGGATGCCTGTAATTAGACTGAAGGCTGGACCTCCTTAGCAATTAAGAGTTTTTCTGTAGCAAAGATATGGAGACTATACCAAAGAACCAGTAGCATTATTTTGTTTCATCTTGTAAAAATAGTAAATTTACATGTTATATAATTAAAACTTTTCCTCGTTTGATAAACACAGTCTTCCACATTTTCTATGTGGAGGTAGCTTGTGTGAAATATTTTCTGAGTCTTTTAGCAATCAACTCTATGACCTAGGAACATTGTTTCATTTAAAAGGAATAATTTGGAACATTACAGTTCACATGAGGGAAGCTTTTGTTTTTGTTTTAGCAACTTTATTTAGCTAACATATAAGTAGTAATTATATTAATTATATATCCTTTTTTAGGGAAATAACTAGTTTCTCAATTTTTGGAATAAACTAAGAAATCTCGGTATACTCTCTCTCGATTCTTCTTCTCTTTAAGCGGCCTTTTTCTTTGCTCAGGTCCCTCCAGTAGCCTTGTGTTTCCTTTCCAGACTGGTATTCCCCAGGGAATGTCCTGAAATTTCTTGCCATGAGATATAGTCTGTATTAAATAAATCATTAAATCACAGAAACTGTAGCTAATGGAAGGCATTTTTGTGTACTATCATTTCAGTGTAATGGAATAGTTCAGCCATTAGGTATATAAAATAGTGACAAAGTCGCAGAGGTGCTATAAGCTCATTGTATTTATGGAGAGCCATACTAAATACAATAGCATGTTATATATAATATATGGCTATGCTAGAATAAAAACTGAACCTATTTCAAACGCATCATGCTCGTTAATGTGTAGGGGAAAGGTCAATACATTACTTTCAGGGCTAAGAATCCCGAAACAGCAATTGCATGTAAATGAAAGGAGAAAAAAAATCACTGATGTCTTTGTTTGACATTTGTGATGAGTGAAAAATGAATAAACATACCAACAGTGATTGATATAACCTAATGAAAATGTCAATGAATTTATATCATTCTGTTGCTTTATCTCAATCACAAGTGGACTAAGGTGTGCCTACTTTTACTTCTCAGGCCCAGAAAACAGAATACTGTGCTATATTTCTGTATTCGTTTCATAACTAGGATTGAATGCTATGAAATATAAGATACAGACTAGATAATGTGGGGGAATATAAAGATGAATTAGCTGTGGTCTTACTTTCAAGCTGATTCTGGTCTATATAGAAACGTAGGTGCCTAAATAATTACAATATAGATAGTTAAAAGTTCAGAGGAGAAACACACCTAAAATATGATTGCTGCACGGAGGTAGGAGAAATTGCAAAAGCATCTCTATACAATGAGAAGAGCTTCTAATTTTATATAAATGTGACTGACATTAGAAAGTGTTAAAATTTAGAATTGGGCTTGAAGTCCTTGAAAAATTAGATTCTTTCTTTCCTTTCCTTCCTTATTTCTTTCTTTTCTTTCTCTCTCCTTTCCTTCCTTTCTGTCTTTTATTGAAATTTTCCTTCATCTATATGTACTTATTGCTTAATGTCTGTTTAGCAATATGGTAGGCACCAAAATAAATAAAATACATTATGTCCTCAACAGATCATGGTCTCACCATCTTATTATACCCCCATCTTAATATCACACAGGATTTCCCCCTCTATTATGGAGTGTCTTCTTCCTGACACCATTCATTTACTGCTTGGTGACATCATCTCAAGCCCAATTAAGGCTCTCGATGCAGTCAGAGATGTTTTAATTCTTCCAGAATTGCATCAGTGTCTTCCCAGTGTTTTCCTTGGTTGCTGCAATAGCCTGAACAAAGATCCTTCTCAGGTCGTAGACCTTAAAAGCTGTTAACTCCTTGATTCATTAGTTGGGTTAAAGATTTGGTGTTTGGAGGAAGAGACACCACTTTAATATGGGGATGAACATCACACATTTAAAAAGAGGATATGCGGGAGCATTATCGACAATAAGCAAAATCTTGAAAGGTATGTTATTTCCACACAGTATTTCTCCATTTTGCTGGCATAGCAAATCAGGAGGGCATCTTGAAAGAGGAACTGGGTCATCCACATATTCTTATTGCCCCTGTAGTAAACTGCATGTCTGTGCTTACTGATATGCTTGAAGGCTTTGGGGTTCTCACTGTGACAGATCATAAAGGGTTTCGATTTTTAGCCTGCAACATTTCCCTCAAGCAAGACTGTTATCCTGTCCTTAAAAATCTTGAAACCTGGAATTGACTTGGCCTCCTATGGCTGAACGTCCTTTCTGGTATCTGTTTCCAGAATAGGGAGGTTTCATCCATACTGGAGATTTGCTTTGGCAAATAATTTTCCTCCACAATCAGCTTATCTAGAGTTTTCAAAAATTCTTCAGCTGCTTTTACATGAACACTCACAGACTCACCATTCATGCTCACTTTTACATATGTAATAAATAATGATTCTTGAATTTTTAAGTCCCCAGAGCAAGCAGGAAATTCAACATAGATGGGTCCAGCACTTTTTTTTTTTTTTTTTGAGACGGAGTCTTGCTCTGTTGCCCAGGCTGGAATGCAGTGGCATGATCTCGGCTCACTGCAACCTCTGCCTCCTGAGTTGGAGCGATTCTCCTGCCTCAGCTTCCTGAGTAGCTGGGACTACAGGTGTGTACCACCATGCCCACCAGCCTTTTATTTCAACATCATAAACAAACTTTTTGCTTTGGCCAAGATCACCAGGGTGTCGAGAGGGCTACACTTCTGTGTCTGGTCTTCAATCCAGAATCATTAGAAGTTTCTTCACATCTGATATAGGCCCTTCTTTAAGTTTTGTTAGTCTTGCTGCCTTCAGTGAAGCAGATCCTTTAACAGATTCTGACATGTTCTTATTCTTCAAGATCATAGCTATGGTGGAATGGGACATGCCTGACTGGTGAACAACAATTATCAATGATTTTCCAATTTTCTTGTTTTTAATGACCTGTAGTGTTGTTTCCAGGTCAATCACTTAACGTGGCTTCTTCTAGGCAACACTGGCAGTGGATTTTGCACATTTAGGGGCCATGATGAACTAAACCACACAAGATTAAATAAAACAAGAGAATATGATGCAAACAAGAGGCAGTAAACACATGATGCCTGAGGACACTGCTGGCGTAAAACCACGTACTGTTTTATAGTAAACATTTTTTAATACATAGAAGGAGTGCACTCTGAAATTAATGATAAAATGTATACTTAGTAAATACATAAATCAGTAACATAGTCATTTATTATCAAGTGTTATGTACAGTGTATAATTAAATGTGTTCGACTTTTACATAACTAGCAGTGCAGTATGTTTGTTTACGCCAGCATCATCTCCAACAAGTGAGTAATGCTTTGCACTATATTAGGATGGTTAGGATGTCACTGGGTGATAGGAGTTTTCCAGCTCCATTATAATCCAATGGCTTCACCATTGTATATTCAATCTGCCATTGATATAAAATAATTATGTGGCGCACGATTGTGTATGTTTACATAAAAGCCTGTACGTGATTGTTTATACCAGTTTTACCAATAATCACCCAAACTGGAAACATCCCAGGTGCCCTTCAACCACTGCATACAAAAACCAACTAGGGTGCTTGCATACAAAGGAATGTTACGCAACAACAAAAAATGTGGATGAATCTCACGTGCATTCTGCTAAGAGAATGAAGCCAAATCCAAGGGCTACATGTTGCATAATTCCATTTATAGAACAATCAGAAGTACAACTCTTCTGTAGAGAAGAATTCTAATTGACAAATACAGAGGTCAAGAGAGAAATAAGAAAATCAACTTTAGAATACAAAAGAAAATTATGGATGGATGATAAAATTAGTACACAAAAGTTTGAAGAGAAATAGGATATTTGCGAAGCCTAAATTATCCCGTCCCAAAATATGTATTTTTTACAAAAAGGGAAAAATAACGTTATAGTGTAGTAATCTAGAAGATACTCCCTTAACCAAGTGCTCCATGCTAACATCCCCACGAATAACGCATGTGGGCATTGTGTACCCCCTGATACAATGCACTGAGAACGGTGTATAATTTCTGTGATGTTCCTGCCAAAAATGTCTAACCATAATCTAATCCCGAGAAAACAAGGCACACCCAAACTGAGGGACCCTCTACAAAATAACTGATTAGTACACGTGAAAGGTTTCGAGGTCATGAAAGACAAGGAAAGATCAAAGAATTGGCACAGATTTGAAAACACCAATGAGACGTGATAACAAAATGCAGTGTGGGATCCTGGACTGGATCCTGGAGCAGAAGAAAGGACATTACTGAAACACCTGACAAAACCTGAATGAAAGTCTGTAGTTTAGTATTAGGTGGATGCAAAAGTCATTGCAGTTTTAATGGCAAAGCCGTGATGACTTTTGCACCAGCCTAATAAATACTACTGTACTAATATTTATTTATTGATTTTGAAAATAGTCTTATGGTTAAGCAAAATACTAAAATTATGGGAGAAACTTAGTGAAGGTTATATGGGAACTATAACATTTTTACAACTTTTTCTGTAAGACTGAAATTACACCAAAATGAAAATTTGAAGAATGGCATGGTAACACATTCTGACAACAGCAGCAGCAATCACAACAAAACTAGCATTAAACTTTCATCATTGGATTAAATGAGGATCTTACCAGATTTCCATTTGTTAATTTCACGGATTTTTTTTTTTTTTACTAGAAATTTCATTAAAAGGGGGCCCCTTTTAAATTTTCAGTGATGAAGATTTTTACTGGTTTTTATCCAGCCTTACATAAGACCATTAGAAACTTGGTGAAGATTTCTCAGTAATGATTGATTGCCTTATCCTGAAGCCTGGCAGGTTGGTTCTTATTCTCCTGAATTCCAGGATGCAAATTCATGCCTGTAATATGGGTTTATCTACAGCCCTTCCCAATTTGGATTTGTCACACTCTTTATCTAGAACAAATCATATCATGAATGATTTGGGAGAAATTTTTTATTTTTTGAAAGTCAATAAGATTTCATCCTCTAGATGGCTTTATTCAATTTTATTTAGCAGTATTAACAGGAAACATTATGTATGCATAAAAGTGCATTTATACTCTCTTTTCTTTTTGGCTCTTACAGTTTACAATGATACCTTCACACTGAGAAACTTGTTATTAGATTTTTTTACAGCTGTTACTACACATCGCAGTGTACCCAACAATTAGCAGGATAGGTTATGGGCAGAAGAAAACCACAGAAGTAGGTAATAGGTTAGAGGTAATTCTAGGGACATGATTAGAATGAATGACCTTGAGAAAATTCAGATATTTAAATACTGGAAGGACAATCAATAAATTATTCTTGCATACAGAAGGAGTTTATTTTTTTCTTATGACAAGGGAAGTGTGCTCTGGAAGAGAGAAAATAAGCCGGTGGATTCCAATTATCCCTAGTCCTGCTTGATCAGAGTGTGATACACAGGGCCACCAGGCTATGTCATCTTGTTACTGTTATAGTCACACTTAGCTCATTTCTTTATCATTATGTATACATTATAATTCCAAATGGCAAATAGTTCGCAGTAAATGTCCTCAGAATCCATCAAGACTCTAGAAATTGCACAAGAATAATTTATTTTCTTGAACAACAGCAAAAAGTATTAAGGTTAGTAGAAGAGAGGAAGTACAGTAAATCACCATTTATTTTTTGAACAACAGCAAAAAGTACTAAGGTTGGTAGAAGAAGAGAGAAAGTACAGAAAATCACCATTTCTTCTCTTTCTACTGCCTCCAAGTTTTCCCTTTTTCCTTGGATTTAATCTCTTCTCATCTTCATCCTATAACTCTTTCCCTAATTAATAACAGTGCTTTTTGGGGCAGCAGTTTCTGTCATGATCTCCAGGTTCCTAAATCCTCAGTGATGTCCTCGATTTTTCTAATATTTCCTGGTCAGCTTTCTTTCACATTCTTCTTGGGAACCACTTCAAACATTCACAAACATCTCAGTTCTCAGGACTGCTGTCCACCTCAGCAAATGAGCTTGCTTCTCCCATCATTGAAATAAAGGAAGACTGCTAACTCCAGTCTTGTAAGGAAGCTGAGTGTTATAGATACTACATCTTTTTCATATTATTTACTTTTGTACCCACTTAGGATCAGCTTGGGACATTGTCTTCCAGCTCCTTGGAGATTTATAAAAAGAAGAGAAACCTGGGAGAAATGAGGAGTAAGTTTGGAGACACCATTGTCATTCATCACGAATGCAATCTAGAATTCAAGAAGAATGGTGAGCAACGAAACCAGAGGAGGTAGACTCAGGGACCTGACCCAGAAGGACAGTCACTTTGGCTTTCTTATTCACTACTGGGCACCTAATGCTTAGAAAAGTGCCCAGAACAGCAGGTTTGGTGGCTGTAATCCCAGCACCTCAGGTGGCCAAGACAGGTGGATCACTTGAGGTCAGGAGTTTGAGACCAGTCTGGCCAGTACGGCAAAACCCCATCTCTACTAACAATACAATAATTAGCCAGGCATGGTGGTATGTGCCTGTAGTTCCAGCTGCTCAGGAGGCTGCAGCAGGAGAATCGCTTGAACCTGGGAGGCAGAGGTTTAAGTGAGCCCAGATCTACTCCAGTCTGGGCAACAGAGGGAGGCACTGTCTCAAAAAAAAAAAAAAAAAAAAAAAAAAAAAAAAAAAAAAAAAAAAGAAGAAGAAGAAAGTGCCCAGTATGTAGTAGCTAGGCAGTTCATAAATATTACTTAGATGAATGATTAACTGACAAATGCTAAACATTTGGAATTTAAGGAATCAACACAATTTAATTTGCATTTTAACAACTTTGAATCTGGATGTAGTGTGCACATATCTCACTCTATATCCATTGCCATCTGGCCTCCACTCCCATGATATGCTTTATGAGCTGTGCCCTCTGATTGCCCTATGTAATGGATGCTTCTCAATCCTTATCTAAGTTGGTTTCTCAGCTCATTTTATTCTATTGACCTCTCTTACTCTTAGAAACCTGTCCTTTGCTTTTCAGGTTGCTCCTCTGTCTTTTTCATATACTTCTCTTCTCCAGTCTGCCTCTTAATGCTAGTTCTCCTTAACCTTCTGGGTAATCTCATCCTCCCTATGACTTCAACTACCAACCATCACCCATCTACTGAGTTCTCTTTATTTTGAACCTGCAGCCCACTCAAGCTCCAGGGACATTCTGGAAGTCTTTAACTAAATGTCCCAGACACCTAAAACTTAGCATGTCCAAATAAGAATTCATTATTTTCCCTCTGGATCTGTTATTTCTCCAGAATTCCCTCTCCATCTTTTTACTTATGGAAACCATTCACTTGGAAGTCATCTGAAATGGTCTCATCGTCCTCATTCCCCTTATACAATCAAGCAGTCACTGAAGTGTCTTAATTTAACCTAAGAAATAGGTCTAGAAGCTATCCCTTTTTCTCTTGATTTCTTTACTCTATTTTCTCCTTATTTTCTACTTGGATTACTACACTAGCCTCCTTATGTTTTGTCTGCCTCTAGTTTCTCTTTTCACTCTGTAATCCACAGTATTATTACTTTGCTCCACTCTTTTTCTGGGCTCCTCTAACATGCCAAATTCTTCTTAAAATAAAAGTATAGAACTAGCAGTTTCCTCTCTCTAAAATACTCTTCTATCACACCTAGGCATGGTTTGCTTCCTCCTTGCTTTCAGGTTTTTGCTATTTACCTAAAGTTATATTTAAATATTTAGATTTCTTTTTGTCTCCTGTAGCAGATAGCTCTTTTTTCATTACTGTATTAACAGTGACTAGAGGCCAGGCGCTGTGTCTCACATCTGTAATCCTAGCACTTTGGGAAGCCGAGGTGGGCAGATCACTTGAGGTGAGGAGTTCGAGATCAGCCTGGCCAACGTGGTGAAACTCCGTTTCTACTAAAAATACAAAAATTAGCTGGACTTGGTGGCATGCACCTGTGATCCCAGCTACTTGGGAGGTTGAGGCAGGATAATCACTTGAACCTGGGAGGTGGAGGTTGCAGTGAGTCAAGATCATGCCACTGCACTCCAACCTGGGTGACAGAGTGAAACTCTGCCTCAAAAAAAAAAAAAAAAAAAGAAAAAGAAAAAAGAAAAAAAGATGACTAGAAAAATGGACACAAATTAATATTTGCTGAATGAATAAATTAAAAATTATTGAATAATTATAGCCAAAACAGCACATGCCACACCATATTGGGGAATAATGACATACTTATTTGTTGCTCCCAGTGGACTGGCACCAACAAATGAGCTTCTCAAGAGCACTGAGCCTTCTTTCCTCTATCACTAGGTTTTAATCAGCAATAGGGCCTAATACCTGGTCACACTCAGTAAATGATTCCTGGGTTTGAGGGTAAGAACAAAAACCAATAAACTCTTAACCCACCTTAATTAGCAGAGGAGCTGAACCTCAGAAGTAAAAAACCTAATGTGTATTAGTAAAATCAGACATACAGAATATTTTACCCCATACAATGTATATTACACATGTCCCCACCTTGATTTTACTTACAGAAAAATTTTACCTATAACTTTTCTACTTTACAAATTATAAGTTGAAAACTTTATTGAAGACACTTTTTTTCTTCGCTTGTTGCTTCCTGAACTTTTCTATTTCCTTATTGGATCATCAATATGCACCTGAAGTTATAATAAAGTTGGAGGTGGAGTGATAAGTTATCACTGGCACAAATTTTCCTCACCAACATCTCATAACTCTTCTTTTGAAAACAAAATGGAGCCGGGCGCGGTGGCTCACGCCTGTATTTCCAGCACTTTGGGAGGCTGAGGCAGGCAGATCACGAAGTCAGGAGATCGAGATCATCCTGGCTAACATGGTGAAACGCCGTCTCTACTAAAAATGCAAAAAACTAGCCGGGCGTGGTTGGCGGCGCCTGTAGTCCCAGCTACTTGGGAGGCTGAGGCAGGAGAATGGTGGGAACCCGGGAGGCGGAGCTTGCAGTGAGCTGAGATCGCGCCATTCACTCCAGCCTGGGCGACAGCGCGAGACTCCGTCTCAAAACAAAACAAACTTAAACAAACAAACAAACAAAAAAATGGAATAACAAAATATTAAAGGTAGATGTGACCTTTATTGTCTTCTAGCCTAATTTGCACTTTTCAATTTTTTGTGTGTGTGGTGATGAAAATTAAGGCCCAAAGTGGTTATGTGACTGGCCCAAATATAAGCAGCTAGAACAGCAGATATCATAGCCAATACAGTAATACAGTAGTAGAAATTTTGGGGAATGTCTATTACTTAACAAGCAGAACAAAATTCTGGAACCAGAGAAGCAGTTTTTGTGCAAGTACTAAAATGTATTTGGCTGGCTTGAATCTGCTCTCTTACCCAGATCCCATGTTGACCCACTATGCCTCTCCAGAAGGAACCCACAGTATTCTCGAGTATTTAAAGGGGGTTTTGAGCAAGGGCAGCACTTTCTGTTAGAACTTCAATACTGTCTCATGGAATATTTAGGGAATACTTTTATGAAATGAAATTATGTTTGGGAATTTGTTTGCTACCCTGATTGGTTTCTATTGCTCTTTACTGGATTTAGAGTTTATTTTAGATACAGTCGGCATATCTAAATTTAGTTGTTGCTCTCTAATCTGGGAGGTAGGCACTTCATTTCTTCTTTTTTTGGTTCTTCCATCATCATAAATTCAAACTGCAGGGCCCAGTATTCTGACGTGTGGTTACTGCACAGTATTTCTTCATCATCAAACCACAATTCTTGTCTTTTTTTTAGAACCATAGCTCTTTCTCTCTTGGTTATATAGTTAATGACACTGATGTATATGTTATCTGTTACAAATTGCTATTATCTGTGCTACTAATGGCTACAAGTCTGTTCTCTAACTTATGGCTTCTATTTGCTTCTTGGAGAAAAAGTATGTACTAAGCATACGGTTATACGTCAATTAATCTCTTTTTATATCACTTGTATCTTAACAGGTTAATGAAATTGTGATGCATATCAAATAAATAGGTTCAACTCTTATCAGACACACTTTTTGTATAATACAGCTTTTAATAATTTAATTTTCAAGTTTAAAATCACGCTCAAATATGAAAGACAGCCAAAGTTTTCCCAAGAACTTTGTAACACTTATCTCTCAGAGATAAATCCTATATGAGATAAAAAATATGCATATAAAGAATTTATAAAAGAATCTGATGAAGATTTTGATCTAGATTTTGAGTTACTTTCAACTGAGAGTCTATGAATTTATTTCTCAGAATCCCAGGATACTCTACAAATATGCCCTTATAAGCCTATACTGCATCTTTATCTTCATCAGTATTATCTTTTATGCAATGGGTAGTCCCTTTGGGAGCATTAATTGCTAGCTATCTCTTAGCTACTTAAGGGTAATCTTGGAACAATTACCATGAATTTATGGGAATGAGGCACTCATTTATTTATTGGCTTTCTTCTAACAGTCCCATAGCACTTGAGTCCAGATGATAACAATATTAACCTGCCCATTTATCTTTATGAGGATTATTCCTTTCTCCATCTCTACCACCCACCTTGGTAGCTCCACACCACCCTATATGGGGCTCACTCTAACAAGTTAATGCTATAATGGTGATTGCCACTCAACAGTATACTGAATCTATCCTTTCTCAATCAGTTTTCATATAATAGAGATGAGATTTTTATTTTATTTTTTTTAAGAAATGGAACAAAAACCTTGACTTGTAGATCATACGAATGTGGTTAAGTGGAGGTCGCTGGTCTCATTTCTAGATGAGATTCTTAGAGTTGTAAAGAAATCTTTTGTTAGTTGGATACTTATGTGAAATAAACTATTTCAAACTGGCAGGCAAGTACCACAGAATATCTTATCAAACATATTTAGTTGATGTAGGATAAACGATTCCCACTATTTCACATGGATATACATCTTTTTATGCTTTTCATGTGTGTGTGTGTGTGTGTGTGTGCATGTGTGATTGAGAAAGGATAGATGTGTAATTCACATATAAGAATATGTGAATAAAGCACATAGGAATACAGGAAAAAGGCATAGTTTGATTTATTAAAGTAAGAAAATAAAGATATGACACTTTTAAAACCTTTTAATTTATTGTTGGACACACATTTCCAGATGTTTCATGCATAAACACACATCAGAGGACTTCAACATCATGCTTAAATTGTGATTTAAAATGCTCTGCAAGGGTTCATAACCCAACTTTAAAATTATCTTTTGCCTGCCAGAGATATATAATACAGAAGGAATAACTTGAAATGTTCATGTTAAATTAATAACAAGGAAGTCCGAAAATACGAAAGAAATAATTAACATCTATTTCTTCTCTCTGTCTCTCTGTTTCTGTCTTTTAGTTCATAATCTTTACCAGGTATTATGGCATAGCTGGCTCTTTCCAAATTTTATATTTTAGGGGCAATTAACATCACTCTACCCCAATAGTTTTTTCCTATTTTGAAAGGCAGAATTATGTTATTTAATTCGAATTGTTATTTATTTAATGTTGTTCAATTCAAATAAGATAATTAAAGTATAAAACCCATTCAAAGGGATATAGCAAAAGCAAAAAAAAAAAAAAAACAAAAAAAAAAAAGGTGGGTTTTAAAGTGAGACAGACTTCATTTTGAACACCAGTCATGCCACATATTGTAGGTTAAAGGTCCTTATGTGGGTTAGTTAACCTGCCTGGGGCTTCGCTTCTCATCCCTAAAATGTAGATAATGATATCAGGGTTGCTGTGAGAATGAAATGGTAACATATAGGTATAAAGTGCTAGCACATATAGTCCCAATAAAGAATGTCATTTAATGTGGTTTACAATGACGCACAAAGGGTGCTAAATGTATTACACATTGACAAATTTAATTCTTACAGCATTCCTATCCCATTTTACAGATATGGAAGTAAAGGATAGAGATGTTAAATAATTTACCCATAGCTGCATAATTCTTAGGTGGCAGGAGCAGAATTCTAACTGAAGTCCATCTGTTTGGTTATCTATTGCTGTGCAACAAGCCATCGGAAACTCAGTGGTTTAAAACAACAACCATTTAATCATCTTTTATGATTTATGGGTTGCTGGGACGGAGGTGCATGATTCCTTTCCTGCACAAGATGTTGACCACAGCTACAGCTATCTAATAGTAGTGGTGGTGGAGGTGTGACACCTGAGATGGTTCACTCACAAGGCTGCATTCAGTGCTGACATTCTGCTTGGAGTTCAGATGTGGATATCGGCTGGATCACCTCAGTTCTCTTCTTTGCAGTACTGCATGTGGCCTCATCTTATGGATTGCCTTCAGTAGGCATAGAGACTGGGTTCCAGAAAAGAGTGTTGCAAGAGGACAAGCTCCAACGTACAAACATATAAGATGTCTTCACTTTCATCATACTTGCTAATGTCGCATTGGCCAAGGTTTGTTACATAGAAAAGCCCAGAATCAATGTGGGAAAAAACTACACAACGACATGAACACTGAAAGGCCCCATGAAGGCCACTAAAGTCATAGTCCGCTGCAACAGCTGTCATCAGAAGCATTCTTTTCTGTCTTCTAAACTTTTGTAGCTGTCCGTAATGTATTCATTTTGGGTAGCATGTTGGACAACGCCTTGTGAGAAGGACTTAGGAGTTTCAGACACAAAGTCAATTACATCTCTTTTGTAAGCTTTTATACGTTTCTGCTTCCAAATATGACATAAAGTCTCAATTTTATTTAAATGATTTTAAAGTAAATGTTAGTTTTATGAAAGAAAAATGCCTCTCTCAAGGATTGGAGTTATTTCTAAAAGGCCAAATCTGTATTGGATTTTATATGTTATAATGCTTAGTGAATAAAGTAATGAGAAATATTGTCTTATTTTATGCCCTATCATTATGCAAATGAAAGTGAATATGTAGCAATCTATTTCTTAGAGTATATTGCTAATTTTGGATTTTTAAAAACATTTCCTTTCAAAGGAATAAACTTTGTTCCGTTATTTCTGTGAAAGAAGAATTTTTACTTGAGGAATTGTAAAATTTATTCATTTTATATAAATTATAATAATTTACTTCTAATGCCATTTATATAGGTTCCATGCAGAATTGCAGAATTTTTGTTTATAAGTTTTACTCCAGGTAAAGCATTTTATATCTGCATATGACATTTATTTCTAAACAGGAATATTTTACCTTAATGACCCAAAACACTGAAAGTGTTTGTTCTGTTAATAAAAAAAAATAATAATAACCCTTTACTCTTGATTCATTACTTCAAGTTATGTTAGCAATGATTTTCAGGTAATACCATGTCAAAGCTATTTGGTGACCAATGCAAACTCTGATAATGTCACAACCTAGGATCAACACTCTGAGGCGGTGATGATATCTGAACTTAAGTTATTTCTTTAATGACTGTGGTATTATTATTATTAAGATTTTTCCTTTTCTTAAAAAAACCGAGATAGGTGTGTGAAAGAAGTAATGAAGAAACTCAGTAACTTACTTTTTGTGACAACGCCTTCTAAACGAATGATATTTGGATGGTCAAACTGGCCCATGATACTAGCTTCTCTTAGAAAATCTCTTCTTTGCCGATCCATGTGGCCACCTTTCAAAGTTTTAATGGCAACTGGGATCTCTCTTTTCCCTGGTGTCTTCAAACGCCCACTACAGACTTCTCCAAATTCACCTTAAAATATGAACAAAAGCAGTTATTTGATTAAACCAAACACTTACATTTCAGAGAGTCGAACTGTCATAGAATGACATCCTTTTTTCACATAATGACTCAAGTATGTTATTTTCACATAAACATTTCTTTCTTAAAAAGTAAGTTTATAAGGATAATATGCTTGATCAGCAACACTTCCAGTGAATAATGGAATGCATTTTCATATGCTATATCACAGGAAATACTATTGATAGATATCCCTGATCTGCTGAGAAATTATGACTAGCAGAATGGGTAATGCTAATACAATTCTATAGAAACGCAATCACAGCATAATGTCTCCTGTTCCTGTTCTCAATGCTGATATATGACCCAAATGTTTACTCTATTCAGAGAATCCATCAGGCATGTATAGTTAATTTGATCCCCTAGGTCATATGACTGGACGTCATTGACAGTTAGAAATTAATGTTAGGGTCAATCGATGTATGAACATATTGAAAAAACCCACACTGAACTCTACCATAGTAAGTGATTATACAGGCTAAATTACAAGCCACAGGGATGGAAATGCAGATAAAGAAGATGAGATGTGTTTCAGCATTGTCTCCATTGGGTAATTAAACAATAACTAAATATTTAGCAAGCATTTATTATATCTATATGCAGTGCTAGAATGTTGTGAGTTTCAAAGAAGTATAAGACTTGGTCTCTGCTCTCAGGTGCTTATAATCTGGTAGGAGAATTTAGATGAACATATATGAAACACTTAAGAACTTAATAAATTCCTGTAAATGCTATAATTGTTAAGTAAGAACAGTGGGGACTGGAAGACTTCCTGGAGGGGATGGAACTTATGCTAGACCTTGAGAGATGAGCAGGATTTAGATATTTGAGAGAAGCAGGGACATTTTAAGACAGGGTATGTAAAGCAGGGAAGAGAAGTGAAGAAAAACATTCAGAGTTCCAGAAACAGCAGAGAGAATGACATGGACACAGGGCAGCAAGGAGACAGGATGGGTTATTGTGGACAAAAGGTAATGGTTTTCTCAGTGCAATGTAATACATTCCACAAACTTTGAAATTCTAGACTTTTAATTTTTCTAAAGCTGATTACCTGCATTTCCTTAAAAACATGATTGATTTCCAATTAATTAATATATAAAGTGAGAATAATAAAATCTTTCATAATTCTATAATCTCTCATTCCCATAAGGATAGTGGGAAGATCAAAAGTGACAATTTATGTCAAAGTGCTTACAAACTGTAAAGTACTATTCACACAGTGTTTAAAGTTATCAAAATCTTTGGAAGGATGAAATAAATTAAAATGAAAATATCTTCAGTTGGTCTATTAGCAGTTATGGCCAACTTTAAGACACAATATAAGTTTAAGCATAGTGTATTGAATTAGATTTTGCAGTATAATAGATTTCAATTATTCTTTCTTTTGACAATTTATCACAGTCAACTAAATGCTGACTATGCATGAATATTAACTACCTTTTGGTATAGGTACTAAAATTTTTTAGGTAACATAAATAACTAGGAGGGAAAAAAGGCATTAACTTTGCTTCCCAAAAATTATATGTACACATGTTCATTAGAAATAGAAAGCAGTCTAACAAGATAATTTATTCTGTGTATGCTAAACAAACAACCAAAGAAGCAAACAAACAAAAACTACTGACAATTCAGTGCATACGATATTGGGGTTTTATAAATCTTGTATACATTTGGCAACAAACACACGAATAATCATTTTTTTTTTCTTAATGATGCTCTCAACTTGTTGGAGGATGAATTTCCTTACTTCACCGAAAAAAAGAAGTTGTAGTTTTTCAGTTCTGCTTGTAATAATGCAATGATTTAGGTAATACCATGTCAAAGCTGTTTGGTGACCAGTGCAAACTCTGATAATGTCACAGCCTAGAATCAAGACTCTGAGGGGTGATTATCAGAAGATGGTATCTGCACTAAGTTATTCCTTTAATGACTGTTGTATTATTATTATTAAGATTTTTCCTTTTCTTAAACAACTAAAGTAGGTTTGTGAAAGTAAAAGATTTTCTCTTATGCATAAAAGTGCCAATTGATAGGAACAGTCAACGTATTTCTATTGAGACCCTGAACCTTAAGATAAGAAGTGGGTATGTGTGTTTACACTAATGTCCAATATATCCAGGCCTATTCAGATACTTGAAATTCATCCTCAGATCACTCTGGTTTGTTCTAATGAATATCCAGAACAAAACCAACATTTATTTTTTCCTTATTTTTTCTTTTATTTTGTCTTAGTAAATCTGATAGTATGTATAAAAATTCAGCAATATTTTAAAACCCCTCACCCGCCATGAGCCCATAATCCATGTTATTTTTCTGTTCACATTTCATAGAAATTCAAATAAACTTCTGAATATCATGAAAGGAATGAGAACTCTGTTGGTATTTTATCAAGACAGACAAAGTGGTAATTTTCTTTGGTTTTCTGTTGTCTGAAATTCATGTATCTTATTAACACCAGGCAGGTGTTTTCTTCATGTCAAGCTTTGTGTGATCAAGCTGTTATCACACTTATTTCAGTGGTACTAAATACGGTTGCCTCAATTAAAGATCTGAGACTCTTAGTGTATTCTTTAGGCAAAGTCCAAAAAGCTCAGTAACAGGATGTGTTAAAACTGTTATCTACAGTAGGCTTGAATGAATCAGACATATCAGGCAGACAGGCAAAAATATTTTAAATTAAATGCGTAGTTTCAGATTTTGCTAAAAACTGATTTATTATGTGATTGACATTGAACAAGAGGAGAGGCCCTGTGTAGAACCATAAGTGATAGAAATTATCCCTCAATAAGATCTGTGAACATTTACATATACTGGTTAGTACATAATTAACTCATCAACTATCGAAATATGGTATTAATTACCTTTTTTTTTTGGTCTTTTCCAATACACAGTTGTAATCATCATTACAAAGCTAGGTCCTACATAGTGTTATCCTGTGCCAGGTCTAAGAAATTACTACATATTTTATTCTTCCCAATAAACCTTTGAGGTAGGTACTAGTATTATCCTAATTTGTTGGTGAGAAAATTGAGGCACGTAAGCTAAGTAACGTACCCAACAGGGATAAAACTAGAAAGTGATAGTGTTGTCATTTGAACCTAGGCTGTCTGGCTTCAGAGTCCATGCTTGTAACCATTATTCTCTGATGACTGAGCTGTTTATCATCGTCAATATTTTCCTGTGTTAGTATGTTAAATTCCCAATTGGTAGCAATGGTGTCTTCAACTCAACTATTGTAATAGTGTTCAAATGCATGAACTGGATATGAACAGATGGTTGGAATGATAAAAATCATATCCTAGGAATGCTTCATTATTAAATGGAAATGCAGACTCTGCTCAAATATATTTTAGATGGTCTAGAAAAATCACTACAGTCTAGTTTCCAGAGAAAAAACAAAATTATATCTAGGATAATTGATCTTCTGCCACTGAAAGCATATTTACTAGGTAACAATCCCATCTATCTCCCTGGATGTTGGTAAAACATTCCTGGACAAGCAATTTTGCTGTATGTTAAACAGGGTCATATTAAAGTATCAATTAATATCGGGTTTTTCATAGAAGGTCTATATAATTGAACTAAATCTGTGAGGGAAGGGTACAGGCAGTGAGGGACAATCTGTCTGGGAGGACCACTGTATCAGGATCACTTCGAGGCTTTCCAAAAGTCTACTTCCCATGCTCTGAGATTCTGATACTTCCTCCATATCCAACCCCTAGAGAGCACTGAAGCAAAGAGCCATGCTCCCGATGGTTTTTGTCACATCTCTTGGGTGTGATGAAATGTTTCTTTGCTCATACTTGCTGTTTCCCTCAGACAGGAATCTCCCACAGGTTGTCTCCCTTCCTCTCCTGTCTCTACTCTCCTGAGTTCTTCTCTGTGTGGATGACTCCTTATTAGTGGTAAAGGCTGAGCTTTGATATCCCTCTTTTAGAAAACTTTCCTTGACCAACCCATCTAATTTAGCCTCCCAGCACCAGCAGGCCCTTTTAACTGTAAAAAGAAAAGAAAAGAAAAAAATATATAGCAGCCTCTGAGATTTGGAAGTTGGCCCAGCTCTCAGAGCTATGCCATTTTATTCCCCTACTGGAAATAATACCAACCTCAGGCTACTTTGAGACCATGATAAAATGAGACAAAGTAGGGCCACTTAATAATTTCGTCTAAGTACAGACAAAGGCAAGGTCATTGTGCCACGCAAAAATACCAGAAATCCTGTCTCTTGTTGAAAATAAGTGCAACTTTTAAGAAACCAATTATAGCTTTATTTTCATATCTTTCTTTCCCTTCCTATAGCTAAGATTCATTAATATCCTATGGTGCAAGTCCTAAGATTAAGGCCCAATATTATTGGCTTCTGTCATAGCTGAGGGCATCTGAAAGGGGTATAAAAAGCCCTACAGTAAAGATTCTTCCCTACTCTGCTCCTGCAAATAAGGTTTCCTAGCCAAAGAACCTGCCTTATCAAATAGATCAGGTCAAGTTCTTCCTGCTACTGAGAAGTTTCAGTTCCATGCCAGCCTGTGGAGTTATTCAAACAAGCCAATCACATCCTCCTGAGTACCAACGAGTACTCTATCCTCTTGATATTACCAAACCTGCATCCCATACCCATGGTTGTTCACTTTTTTCCCCGAATGCAGCCCCTATGTGGTCCTGCATGGTGTGTGGTGTCTCCCTCCTCTGGACTGTAAGTGTGTATGATTAATAAATATGCATCAATCTCATATGTCCAATGTAGGGTCTGTGTGTTTGACTGTCTCCATAGGTATCTCTTGAAGTATGAAATCCTTCCCTCACAAACAGGGTAAATAGGATTAAAACAGATATCTAGGGGATGAGATAAGATGGCAGAATAGGTGGTCACCCGCTTGTATTACCCCACACAAAAAACATAATTCTGCACCCATTCATGACCAAAAATTTTTTTGTGGGAGCCCTTGGATTGGTTTATGAGGTTGGGAAACCCCAGCGGAGTCCAAGATCTAGGATTGTTGTTTTCAGGGTACAGAACTGCACCTAGGTGACCGACCCAACAATGGTAGACCCAGCTTCAGACCCATAAATAACCCCATTTTCCAAAGGGCTTAGTTACAGCCCCGTTTGTCCTCGAGCCTGCTTCCAAAAGCATCCACCAAAGGGCTAGGAGGAATCATGCTCATTAATGCTTCACAGATAGACCCATCTGCTTGTTGCCATCAGTTTTGTCCGTGAACCCAAAAGCTATCCTCTAACTTGGCTCCAGCCCCCTTTACTTGTAATTCTAGCCTAGTGCTTCTCACACAGGGACCTAGAGGGAGACTCACCCATCTATACCACCAGGACAGGCTTGCAGCCTCTGTCCCACAGCAGATCATGAAGGGGCGCTATCTCAGCTCTCGCCCCTCTCTGCCATAGCCTGGGAGTAATTCCATCCATAATAAGAACTGCCAGTAGACTCATCCATCTGTGTCACTAAAGATTGTCAGCCTCCATCCCACAGCAGGTCCTGAAGGGGTCCTGAATCTTGATTCTAGCCGCTCTTAACTGCAGTTTGGAAACAATCTCAATGGCACAGGGTGACTAGCCCATCAATGCTAATGGTCTTGACAACCTCCATCCCATAACAGATCCTGAAGGGACCCTTACTAGGCACCAGACCTGTCACAGCCGTGAAGTTATTCCAACATTCAAGGAACTGCTAGAGATGCTCTTGGACAGGCTTACTGGCCTTCATCCCATAGGGGACCCGAATCGGTCCCTGAATCTCAGCTCTAGCCCCTCTCAGATGCAGTCTATGAGCAATCCTGACCACACAGCAATCTGCTGGGGTTCTCACCCCCTACTGCCACTGGGTCAGGCTTGCCAACATCAGTTCCATAGCAGATTTAAAACATAGCCCTGAAGATTAGTTTCAGTCCCTCCCAGCTATGGTCTTGAAGCAATTCTGTCCAGCTGGAATCCCACCAGGAGACATGCCTGACAGGCTTTGCCAACCCCTGTTCCACAGTGGATCCTCAAATGGCACTGGATTTAGGTCCAGACCCCTTTTATCTTCAGACTGAGAGAAGCTTGGCCTGCTTGGGCACTCACAAGAAGGCATGTCCCACAGTGCCCATTCAGGCTGAATCCCTCACCTCTATCCCATTGTGGATCTTTACATGGCCCTATAAATTGGCCCCCACCTTTTTGAACTGCAGTCTGAAAGCAGGCTTGCTCACCCAGGAAACCACTGTACACACACCTGTTCATGACCCCAGAGATAGGGCTAAAGATGCCAGCTTTGGTTTTATATCCTGAAACAATCTTGTGTCTCAACTTAAGCCCATCTCAGCCAACTTGTACAGTATGGCCAGGTCAGGTACTAGTTTAGGTTATCCAACAGGAGTCCTCCCAGAGACCCAGTGGAAGCCATATCTATCACTGCACATGGTAAAAGACCTGCAATCTGTGAATCTGGAAGCAGACCTTCATCATCTGGGAGCCAGACCCAAAGATCAAGATCCTGGAGACAGTCCAGTCTGCCGAGAAACCAGATGAGACCCACACCAACTAGAGACTCTGGTAACAACCCTGCCAACTGCAGTTTCCACTGTAGGCCCAATATCAGGCACAAGACCTGCATCCGATGCCACTCAATCATGAGCCCAGAGGTAATCTCATCAGCCTGCAGACCTATTAGGAGAAAATTTTAATTTGTCAAATCTGTTCTATAAAGAGTGAAAGAGGAGTTAGTGCCTTCAAATGCAGACAGAAATGCAAACCCACATGAATAATAAAGAATGAAGCAAACATGACACCATCAAAATAACTAAGGTTTTACTAACCAACCCCATCAAAATAGAGATGTACAAATTACTGGAAAAAGGATTCAAAATGCTCATCTTAAAGAAACTCAAAGAAATTCAATAAATACAGACAGACATCTAAAAGAAATAAGGAAAACAATATATGAGTGAAATAGAAGTTTGATAAAAAATAGAAACTGCAGAAAATAACCAAACAGAAATCCTAGTGCTGAAGGATACAATGGCAGAACTGAAAAACTCAACAGTTTGAATAGCTGATGCAATCACGCAAAAAATCAGAAATTGTGAATTTGAAGAAAGATTAGTTGAAATTAGCTAATTAGAGGAATTAAAAAAAGATCAAAAATGAGTGAATAAAGTGTAGGGACACATGAGACACCATCAAACGTACAAATATAAAATTTATGAGACTATCCAAAGGAGAAGAGAGACAAAAAGATATAAAGCTTATTTAAAGAAATACTGTTTGAAAAAATCCCAAATCTTGGAAGGGATATGAACATACAGATTCAGGAACCTCAAAGGACCCCAAGAAAGACAAACTCAATAGAGATAAACTCAATATTCTTGCTGCCTTAAAGCTTCTTTGTTTCTGACTTTAACATTATAACCAAATGATTAAAGTCAAAAACAAAGAAGCTTTACGGCAGCAAAAGAGAAGAAACTTATCACATAAAAAGGATCTCCCATAGGACTATACATGACTTCTCAACAGAAAACTTGCAAGCAGGAGGAAGTGGCATGACATTTTGAAAGCACTAAAAAATAAGTTAACAAAACATACTACACCCAGCAACACAGTCCTTCAGAAATGAAAAATGAGATCAAGACATTCTAAGACAAACAAAAGCTGAGGAAATACATCATCATGGGACTGGCCTTACAAGAAATGCTTAAGGGAATTCTTTGAGTTGAAATAAAAGGAAAATAAGTAAAATATAAAAACATATGAAAGTATATAGCTTACTAGTAAAGGTAAATATATACTCAAATTGAGAATATACCAAAACTGTAAAGGTGTTATGTAAATCACTCATTAATATAATAGTTAAAAGACAAATGTATTTAAACAATTATAGCTATAAATGACAGGTTAGCGTACACAATATAAATAGATATAAAGTTATAAAGTATTGCATCAATAGCATAAAATGTGTGAGGGAGTAGAAATATAAGCATAGAGTCTTTGTATGCAATTGTAGTTAAAGTACTTTCAGCTTAAATTAGAATACTTTAAGATGTTTTATGTAAGCCTCATGATAACTATAAGGAAAAACCTCTGGCAGATACACAAAATATGAAGAGAAAGGAATCAAAGCATATTACTACAAAAATACACAAATCACAAAGAAAGACTGTAAGATCAGAAGAAAGACACAAAATAACTATAAAACAGTAAAAAATTAACAAAATGCCTATAGTAAGCCCATATCTATCCACAATAATTTTAAATGTAAAGAGATTATATTCTACAGTTAAAGGAGTGTATACATAGATTTAAAAACAAGATCTACCAATATTTTGCCTCCAAAAGTCTTATTTTAGCTTTAGGGACACACACAGACTAATAGCAAAGCTATGGAATGAGAAGCAGATGGTTACCAATAGAGCATGGGAATGATTATGCTTGTATTAGTTTAGATCAATACATAGTAGGAGTGATTATGCTTATATAATTGTTATATTAGAATGACCTCCTTTTCATCAAAATTGGGAAAAAGAGAAAAAGCAGGTCATTATGTAGTAACAAAGGGGTCAGTTCATTAAAAAGATAAGCATTTAAAATATATATGCATCTAACCGTGGAGCACCTTATATAAAACAAACATTAATAAATCTGAAGAGATAGCCTATAATACAGTAATGATATGGGACTTAAATACTGCACTTTCAACAATGGATAGTTCATTCAGACAAGAAATCAGTAGAGAAAGAACAGACTTCAACAACCCTTTACCCCAAATGGACCTAACAGTTATATACAGAACGTTTCATTCAACAGCACCATTATACTGATTTTTCTCAAGTGCACACAGAACATTCTGCAGGATAGATGACAGGCCACAAAATAAGTCTTAATAAATTTAAGAAGGCTGAAATCATATCAAGTATTTTTTCTGACCATATGGAATTAAAATAGAAATTAATAAAGGAGAATTTCTGGAAAATTCACAAATACATGGAGATTAAACATTACACTCCTGTACAACCAATGGATCAAGGAAGAAATTAAAAATGAAAGTTAAAAATATCCTCGGACAAGTAAAAATGAAAATGAAAATATAATATACTAAACTTATGGGATGCACCAAAGGCAGTTCTAAGAGGCAAGTTTATAGCAATAAATGCCTGCATTACAAAAGAGAGAAGTTCTTAAGTAAGCAACTTAATGTTATCTCAAGAAACTAGAAAAGGAAGAACAAACGAAGCATGAAGTTAGCAGAAGGAAGGAAATAATACAGATCAGAATAGAAGTAAATAAAATAGAGATTAGAAAGAATAGAAAAGATCAACTAAATATGTTTTCTTTTGAAAAGATAAGGAAAATTTACAAACCCTTTGCCAGACCAGACCAACTAAGGAAATAGATAAGACTCAAATAAATCACAAATGAAAGAGGAGATATTCCAACAGATACCACAGAAACACAAAGGATCATAAGTGAATACTATGAACAACTTTATGCTCATAAATTGGATAATTTAGAAGAAATTGACAAATTCCTATAAACATGGACTCTACCAGGACAAAGTTAAGAAAAATAAAAGAAAATTTGAACAGACAAAGAATAAAACTGAATCAATACTAAAAAATCTCCCATCAAAGCCCAGACTTCATTACTTCACAGCAGAATTTGATCTAATATTTAAATAAGAAATAAATACCAATGTTTTTAAAAATCTCACCCAAGGCCAGCATTACCCTGATACTGAAGTCAGGCAATAACAATATAAGAAAACAAAACTACAAGCCAATATCCTTGATGAGTGTAGATGCAAAAACACTCAACAAAATACTAGCAAATGAGATTCAATAGCTCACAAAAATAGTCAGTCACCATGGTCAAGTGGAATTTCTCCCTGGGATGAAAAGATGGTTCAACTTATCAAAATGAATAAATGTGACACACCATATTAACTGAATAAAGAAACAGAAACCATCATCGTCTCAATAGATACAGAAAAAGCATTTGACAAAATTCAGCATCCTTTCCACTACAAAAACGTTTGATCTTGGAGCAACAATTAACACTTCCCAGCTAGGCATGGTGGCTCCTGCCTGTAATCCTAGTTAATTGAGAGGCTGATGCAGGAGGATCACTTGAGGCAAGGATGTTGAGACCAGTTTGAGCAACATAGTAAGACCATCTTAAAAACAAAAAAATATTTGGGTGTAGTGGTAAATGTAGCCCCAGCTACTCAGAAGGCTGAGGTGGGAGGATTGCTTGAGCCCAGGAGTTTGAGGCTGCAGTGAGCTATGATCATGTCACTGCACTCCAGACCAGGAGACAGAGCAAAACTTTGTCTTTTTTTTTTTTTTTTTTTTTTTAAAAAAAGAGGCTCCCCAGAAGACAGTTTGGTAGTCACTATGTATCCTACACTTTCTCGGATCATATTGACCATCTCAGCTTTCAACCCCTTGTATCCAGTGGCATGAGACCTAAACTCACATCACCCAACCCTCTGAAGTTGGGTGCACTGTCATGACCCATGGGGGAACATGAGTACAAGCCTACCCAACCTAACTCTGCCACCACAGGGCCAGAGCTTGCCATCTAGAAGCCTGAATATTGGTTTGGCTCTGTCTCCACTGAAATCTCATTTTGAATTTTAGTTCTCATAATCCCCATGTGTCGTGGGAGGGACCCAGTGGGAGGTAATTGAATAATGGGGGCGGTTTCCCCCGTGCTGTTCTCATGATAGTGAGTAAGTTCTCATGAGATCTGATGGTTTTATAAGAAGTTTACCTTTTGGCTTAGTTCTCATTATTCCCTGTCCTGCTGCCTTGCGAAGAAGGATATATTTACTTCCTCTTCCACCATAATTGTAAGTTCCCTGAGGCCTCCCCAGTCATGCTGAACTGTGAGTCAATTAAACCACTTTCCTTTATAAATTGCCCAGTCTCAGGTATGTCTTTATTAGCAGCATGATAACGAACTAATACAAGCGGCTTTTATACAAGATGCACAGATATAAATGTAAAAGACAAAGAAACACGAAAAAGCAAAGAAATATGACACCTCCAAAGGAACACAATAATTCTCTAGCAATGAATTCCAACAAAAAAGAAATTTATAAAATCAGAGAAATATAATGATATTAAAGAAGCTCAATGAGACACAATAGAACACAGGGCTGATTCTCTTTTCGGACTCAGCCTGCCTGCACCCAGGTGAAATAAACAGCCATGTTGCTCACACAAAGCCTGTTTGGTGGTCTCTTCACACAGATGCGAATGACATTTTGGTGACGTGACTCAGATCAGGGGACCTCCCTTGGGAGATCAATTCCCTGTCCTCCTGCTCTTTGCTCCATGAGAAAGATCCACCTATGACCTCTGGTCCTCAGATCAACCAGCCCAAGGAACATCTCACCAATTTTAAATTGGTGTCAGGCCTCTGAGCCCAAGCTAAGTCATCATATCCCCAGGGACCTGCACATATACATCCAGATGGCCTGAAGCAACTGAAGATCCACAGAAGTGAAAACAGCTTAACTGATGACATTCCACCATTGTGATTTGTTTCTACCCCACCCTAACTGATCAATGTACTTTGTAATCTCCCCCACCCTTAAGAAGTTTCTTTGTAATTCTCCCCACCCTTGAGAATGTACTTTGTGAGATCCACCCACTGCCCCCAAAACACTGCTCTTAACTCCACCGCCTATCGCCTATCCCCAAACCTATAAGAACTAATGATAATCCCACCCCCCATGCTGACTCTCTTTCTGGACTCAGCCCGCCTGCACCCAGGTGAAATAAACAACCATGTTGCTCTCTCACACACACACACACACACACACACACGAACAATAGAACACAGATAAGTAATACAAAGAAATCAGAAAACCAATTCAGGATATGAAAAAGAAATTTATCGAAGAGATAGATATTATAAAAAGATAAAAAGAACCAAGCAGAAATCCTGGAACTAAAAAAAAATCATTGAATGAAATTAAAAGATACAGTCAAAAGGTTCAAGAATAGACTAGATCAAGAAGAATTTTAGAACGTGAACACAGGTCTTTTGACAAAAACCAGTCTGACAAAAATAAAGATAAACTAATAAAAAAGAATAAACAAAGTCTATGTGACACATGGGACACCATACAGTGACCAAATATTCAAATTTTTAAATGTTTCAGAAGGTGAAGACAATACTGAAGGGAGAGAAAACTATGCAAAGAAATAATAACCTAGCTTCCACAAGTTTAGCAAGAGATTTTAGATATCCAGACATGGGAGTCTTATAGATCCCCAAATTGATGTAATGAAAAGGGTCTTCTCCAAGGCACATTATAGTAAAACTGTCAAAAGTCAAAGCAAAGAAGAAATTCTGAAAACAGCAAGAGAAAAGTGTCTAGTCACTTAGAAGGGAAATCCCATCACACTAACAGCAGATTTCCAGCAGAAGCCTTACAGGCCAGAATAGAATAGGATGATACATTCAAAGTTCTGAAACAAAAAACTAGCAGCCAAAGATACTATACCTAGTAAAGTTATCCTTCATAAATTAAGGAGAAATACATTGTTTTCTCAAAGAAAGAAAAGCAGAGGGAATTAATTACTATTACACTAGCCCTAGAAGCAATACTTAAGGAAGGTCTAACACATGGAAACAAAAGGATGATATCTACCATCAGAAAAACACATGAATGTATAAAACCCACTGATAGGCCGGGCGCGGTGGCTCAAGCCTGTAATCCCAGCACTTTGGGAGGCCGAGACGGGCGGATCACGAGGTCAGGAGATCGAGACCATCCTGGCTAACA
>NW_012098987.1:5455175-5473792 GCF_000951045.1 Mandrillus leucophaeus | reverse complement strand
AGGGATTCCCTTCCCCCTTGCGCTTCCCAGGTGAGGCAATGCCTCGCCCTGCTTCAGCTCTCGCTGGTCGGGCTGCAGCAGCTGACCAGCACCGATCGTCCGGCACTCCGCAGTGAGATGAACCCAGTACCTCAGTTGAAAATGCAGAAATCACCGGTCTTCTGTGTCGCTTGCGCTGGGAGCTGGAGACTGGAGCTGTTCCTATTCGGCCATCTTGCTCCGCCCTCGGAGACACTATTCTTTTCTCATTAAATGGTCTTGGCATCCTTACCAAAAATCAGTCAGTCAGTGACACCACAGGCACAGGCAAAAAAGGAAATATAAAGGCAAATTGGACTACATCAAAATTTAACATTTCTTGCATCAATAGACAGTATCAACAGAATAAAAAGGCAACAAGAATGGGAGAACATACTTGAAAATCATATATCTAATAAAGTATTAACACCCAGAATATATAATGAACTCCTACAACTCAACAACAACAAAAACAAACTGATTCAAAATGGGCAAAGGACTTGAATAGACATTTCTCCAAAGAAAATAAACAAATGTCCAACAAGCACATAAAAACTCAACATCACTAATCATTGGGGAAGTCCAGATCAAAATTACCTGGTACTATCTCACACATATTAGCATAGAAAATATTTAAAAACATAACCACAAAATAACAAGTATTGGTGAGAATTTGGGGAAATTGAAATACATGCACTATTGGTGGGAATGTAAAATTGTAGTGGTCCAACAGGTTCTTTTTGCCCTCTGCCCAGCTAGATCCAATTTACCAACAGTGAAATTGTGATAGAGAAGGAGTTTAATAAATGCAGAGACAGCTAAGCAGAAGACCAGAGTTTATAACTCAAATCAGTCTTTCCAAAAATTCAGAGACCAGGGTTTTTTAAGGGTAGTTTGGTTAAAGGGGCGTAGGAGGTAAAGAATACTGATTGGTTGGGTCGGGGATGAAATCATTGGGGGTTGAAGTGGGTTCTTACTGCTGTCATTAGTTCTTGGGTGGAATTGCAAAACTAGTTGAACCAGTTTATTGGTCTTGGTGGCACAAGCTTGTCCATCACAATGCAGGGTCTGAAAAGTATCTTGAGCAGCAGTCTTAGGTTTTATAATAATCAGGTTATCCTAGGAGCAACTGGGGAGGTTAGGAATCTTGTGGCCTCTGGCTGCATGACTCCTGAGTCATAATTCCTAATCTTGTGGCTAATTTGTTAGTTTTAGGGCTGTTTTCATCTCTGTTTCAGTTAAACTATAAAATAAATTCCTCCCATAGTTAGCTCGTCCTATGTCTAGGAATGAACAAGGGCAGCTTAGAGTTTAAAAGTGAGATGAAATCACTTAGGTCAGATTTTTTTCATTGTCATAACTTTTCTATGTCAGATTTTTCTCACTGTCATTTTTATAAAAGTGGTTTCAAAATGGTACACCTTTTGTGGAAAACAGTGTGGTAGTTCCTTACAAAACTAAAAATAGAATTATATCCAACAATTCTTATAGCTAGGTATGTACTCAAATGAATTAAAAGCAGAGTCTTGAAATCTTGAAGAGATATTAATATACCTATGTTCATAGCAGCATTATTCATGATAGCTAAAATGTGAAAGCAACAAAGTGTCCATCAATAGATCAATGGATAAGCAAAATGTGCTATATGTAATAAGAAAAGAATTGTGAGCATGACATGAGCAAGGTGGCAGAATAGTAGGTCCCAGCCCCTGCCTCCTCATAGAAACACTGATTTAATAACCACCTATGGTGAAAGTACCTTTACAAGAGCTCATGCATCCAGGTGATAGGTTCCAGCACCCTGGTGGATCACAGAAATGAGAAGACATTTAAAAGAGTGAGGACAGTGGCTTAACTTTACCCATGTTATCCTCCCTCAAGTTGGCATGAGAGATCTCAGCCCTGCTTTTCTCCGGTAGGGAATAAAAGAGTGTAAAGGGAGTGTTAAACCTTCCCAGCCTTTTAGGATGCCACCCAAGAAGCCTGTTTCTTTCACACTTCACCCAGAGCACTGAGAGAATAGGCATGGCTAGATCACATAGGAGTATCTATGAACAAAGTAAAGGAGCAGGGGCTCTCAAAAATTAGCACATGGATCTCAACAGCTAACCTGTGGATCTCAACAGCTAACCTGCGGATCTCAACAGCTAACCTGTGGCCTGCAGTAGCAGGTCCACCTGCTCATGAATCCTTGCAGTGTGCCTGCTTGTCTTTCCACAATCCCTGGCAGTTGGCCTGACGGCAGACACTGCCAATCAGCCCATCTAGAATCTCTGATCAGGGTGACTAGTAAAAGGCTTTCCCTGCCAAAGCCAGTCTGTAAAGATGCAATACAGTCACTGCTTTTTCAAATGCACAGATACCAACCTGAGGCAAGAATCATAAAGAATCAGGGAAACAATGGCACTGAAGGAACAAAATAAACTTCCAGTAGCAGACCCTAAAGAAATAGAGTTTGACTAACTTCCTTAAAAAGAACTCAAAATAATCATCTCAATGTAGTTAATTGAGCTACAAGAGAACACAGATGGACAAATAAACAAAATAAAGAAAATAATACATAAACAAAATTAGAAGTTCAACAAAGAAATAGAAACCATAAAAAGAACCAAATGGAAATTCTTGAGCTGAAGAATATGACAACTGAACTAAAAAACTCGATAGAGAGATTTAACATCAGACCTGATCAAGCAGAAAAATCGATTACTTGAAGATAGGTTAAACTATAAACTAAATTCCTCCCATAGTTAGCTTGTACTATGCCTAGGACATTTGCAATTGAGTCAGAAAAGCTAGAAGGAAAAGAATGAAAAACAGCAAAGAGAACCTATGGGACTTATGGGACACCAGCAAGGGAATCAATATATGCATAAGGGAGTTTCCAAAGGAGAAGATAAAGAGATAGTAAGCTTATTTAAAGAAATAGTCACTGAGGGCCAGATGTGGTGGCTAACACCTGTAATCCTATCACTTTGAGAGGCCAAGGTAGGTGGATTGCTTGAGCCCAGGAGTTCATGGCAACATGAAAAAACCCCATCTTAACAAACAAAAACCAACTAGAAGTTTGCCAGTTGTGATGGTGTATATCTATAGTCCCAGCTACTTGGGAGGCTGAGGTGGGCAGATTGCTTGATCCCAGGAGGGCAAGGCTGCAATGAGCCATGACTGCATCACTGTACTCCAGTCTGGACAAAAGAGTAAGACCCTTTTTCCGAAAAAACAAAAATTATTGAAAATTTCCCAAATTTTTGAAAGAAAATGAACATCCAGGTTCATGAAACCCAAAAGACCCAAAATATGTTGAACCTAAAGGAATTTACACAGACAAACAATATAATTAAATTGTCAAACATAAAATACAAAGAAATAATTTTGAAAGCAGCAAGAGAAAGAAAATGATGACTTGTTGCATACATGTAACCCCGCAAAAGGCTGTGAGAGGATTTCTCAGCAGAAACCTTGTAGGACAGAAAAAAGTGGGATGATATATTCAAAGTGCTGGAGGGGAAAAAAACAACAAAGAAATCTTGCAACCAAGAATACTATACCCAGTAATAGTATCCTTTAAAAATGAAGGCGTGACAGGGCATGGTGGCTCACACCTGTAATCTCAGCACCTTGCTAGAAGCCAAGGCAGGCAGATGGCCTGAGTTCAGGAGTTCAAGATCAGTCTGGCCAACATGATGAAACCACGTCTCTACTAAAAATACAAAAAAATTAGCCAGGCGTGGTGGCATGCGCCTGTAATCCAGGCTACTCAGTAGGCTGAGGCAAGGGAATTGCTTGAACCAGGGAAGTGGAGGTTGCATTGCAGTTAGCCGAGATCGCGCCATTGCACTCCAGCCCGAGTGACACAGCAAGACTCCATTGAAAAAAAAAACAAAATGAAGGAGTGAGAAAAACTTTCTCAGATAAACACAAACTTAGGGAGTTCTTCATCACTAGACTACCTTACAAGAAGTGCTAAAGAAAGATAGTTCTTCAAGTTGAAATGAAAAGGTACTCAGCGGCAACACAGATATGAAAATATACATCTCCCTGCTAAAGATAAATATATAGATAAATACATAAAATACAATAATAGCACATTAATCATTTCTGATCCTACTATTAAAATTAAAAGACAAAAGTAATAAGAATAAATACAACCACAAATGTATTGATGGATACACAATACAAAGTAAAATAAATTTTGACATCAATAATGTAAGGTTGAGGGGAGGGAAAGAACAGTGTCAGATTTTTGTATGTAATTGAAGTTAAGTTGTTATCAGCGTAAAACAGACAGCTATAACTGTAAGTTGTTTTATGCAAGCTGTATAGTAACCACAAACCTATAGTACATACAAAAATGGTAAACAATAAAAGAATCAAAGAATACCACTACCAAAAAAACATCATATCTATAAGGAAGACAACAAGAGAGGAAGAGAGGAATAAAAGAAGTACAAAACAGAAAACAATTAACAAAATGGCAGCAGTAAATCCTTACCTATTAATAATTACATTAAATGCAAATGGACTAAACTGAATCAAAAGACAGAGTGGCTGAATGCATTAAAAAACAAGATCCAACCATATGCTGTGGGAAGAAACTCTCTCTAGCTTTAAGGACATGCATAGGCTGAAAGTGAAGGGGTGGACAAAGTTGTTTCATGTGTCAACCTAAATAGCAGAAAGAGACTCTCTTTAAAAATGATATTTATTGGGCAGGCGTGGTGGCTCACGTCTGTATTCCCAGTACTTTGGGAGGCCGAGGCAGGTGGATCACGAGGTCAGGAGATCAAGACCATCCTGGCTAATAGGGTGAAACCCTGTCTCTACTAAAAATACAAAAAAAAGTCAGCGGGGCGTGGTGGTGGGTGCCTGTAGTCCCAGCTACTCCGGAGGCTGAGGCAGGAGAAAGTTGTGAACCCCGGAGGCGGAGCTTGCAGTGAACTGATATCGCGCCACTGCACTCCAGTCTGGCCACAGAACGAGACGCCGTCTCAAAATTTAAAAAAAAGATATTTATTTGGAAATGGGTATTGCAATGGAAATATGTGTGCCATAGTAACCTATATGTATATTCAGGAGGTTAAGGAAGACAAAGGTTTTTAAAGGAAAAATGATGAGGATTATATAAGTTTTTGAATCAATTATTTTTGGCTGTGAGGATCAATAATAAGGGTGGTATCAGTTTGATGTTGGACAAACAGTTACTGGGCATATGTCCTTGTAGGAGTGTTTTTTGTATAAGATTGTGATGGCTTTTGTGCAAGGCTGCAATTTTTATAGTCCTTTATGCCAATTCCTATTATCAGTGATTTATGCATGAAAACCCTCCTTTTATGGCCTTCCCTGGCTCCATTTGTCAGGCTTTTTTTTTCTTGTTTTTGTTTTGTTTTGTTTTGTTTGTCTGTTTTTTGTTTTTTTTGTTTTTGAGACAGAGTTTCACTCTTGTTGCCCAGACTGGAGTGCAATGGTGCAATCTCGGCTCACTGCAACCTCTACCACCCAGGTTCGAGGGATTTTTCTGCCTCAGCCTCCTGAGTAGCTGGGATTACAGGCGCCTGCCACCATACCTGGCTAATTTTTTGTATTTTTATTAGAGATGGGGTTTCACCCTGTTGGCCAAGCTGGTCTCAAACTCCTGACCTCAGGTGATCCACCTGCCTTGGCCTCCCAAAGTTCTGGGATTACAGACATGAGCCACTACGCCCATCCTTGTCAGAGCTTCTAACATGAGTATCTCCATTTTGATTCTGGCAACTTTTCAAAGTACCCCGCTAATCCCCTACCTTTTCTTTGGAGACAGGGTCTCACTCTGTCACCTAGGTTGGAGTACAGTGGTGTGATCATAACTCACTGTAACCTTGAACTCATGAGCTCTAGTGATCTTCCATTTCAGCTCCCTAAGTAGCTAGAACTGCAGATGGGCACCACCAGACTTGGCTAATTTGTTTTACTTTTTTGTTGAGATGGGATTCTGCTATGTTGCCCAGGCTGGTCTCAAACTCCTGGGCTCAAGTGATCCTCCTGCCTCAGCCTTCTGAAGAGCTGGGATTATAGATGTGAGCTACTATGTCCAGTCTTCCTTCTTATCAGAATCTTTCACTAAAAGCATTGCTGATTAATCATCCTGTGGTTAGGTTTTTGTTGTCTCTTGATGCCAAGATAGACTTGTCCCAATTTGTTGCTCTGGTCCCATGTTTTAGGTAGTAGTTGGCAACTATGAGTCAGTGTCAATGCTCTTTAAGCCATATTTAAGCAACAAGGTAGGTTTGGAGGAAGTGACTCTGAGGCTAAGTTTACATGGAGTTCATTGTTAAGTTCAATTTTTGTCTGTTCCATAGGCATTGCTACCATCTCAAAGTACAGGGCCAGCATTATTGTGTTAGAAGTTGTACATCTGCAGAAATTGAACAAGTATTGGTAGTTTTTAGCCATGAATGTAGGCTTAAAGGCAACCAATTGAATAAAGGAAATGACCATAGGGAACTAGGTGGGATCTGATATTACCATGTGGCCTGTTTTCTTATTTTGTATATATGGGCCTCAATTTCCTCAGAGGAATTTGTCCAGGTAAAGCGTGTAGTATCCATAGTATATACATTTTCTTATTTAACCAATAGATAATATAGAGCAATTTTACCATCTAGTAGTCCATGATTGGGTTGAATTAGAGCAGAAAGTGAGCAATAGTTGCATTAGGAATGTTGCTAAAGTTACCCACTAAGGGGACTAAGGGATCTCAGTTCAGGTTCTATCAAATTACCAGTGCAATGTACTGTCTGGAAAATTTCAATTACACTGTTTTCCTGCTGAGTGCAAAAGGTAGGCATTAAGAGGGTAAGAGTCTCATAATATAGAGTCCTGTTCTGATGTCTTGGGGAAAGCTGTTTACAGTATGAAGCCATCAACTTATTATCCTGGTTTGCAGCTTGAGTGTCTTTGGTTATGGCAATGGTTTGGTGAGCTTATCTGTGTGGCTCATACATCAGGCAAAAATTTGTCCCTTAAAATTCACCTAAGTTCAGCTCATAGGGCTTCAAGAACAGAGCAATTCCCATTTTTTAGTGGTCCTATAGAAAAAAGTTGAATTGGAGAAACCTAGAATAATTCAGGATCTAGTCTGGTCTACAGGTAGATAATAAAAACTTGAAAACAATGCATAGGGCTACAATCTAATAAATGGAGTATTACAGCTTTTCTTTAGAAATACAACTTCTCTCTCTATAGTCATCCCAATTTTTATTAAAGCTAATCAGTAAAAAAATTATTTATAAAGTATATTTAATTTTATCACATTTTGGTATGATCATTTACATAAGTGCAGTAAGAAAAGCGGTTGACTGCAAAGAAATCTCAGATTTATAAATCTCTCAAGATTGGGAAGCCAAACTAAGGCAGACTTTAGATTTCTTCTACAGTCTTAAGGTTCCTGGGCCTGCCAGGAAGTGACAATTTTTACTCACTATAAAGCTAAAAACTCTTGGAGCTAGGGATTCTATGCACATTCTCAAATATATATTCCAGCCAAAGCCTTGAAAATATAACCATTTGTTCCAATTGTGTCCTGTTATAAAGAGAGTAGATTCTTACTGAACTTGTGCAAACAATTATCCTTCCATAAAGATAACAGTACTCGTGAATACTTTCTGAATTTTGGAGGGATCAAGTAGAGTGCAAAAGTAAATGTTTTCACTTTTGTTTATAAAAGTACACTTTACCAAATTACTATAAACTATAGATAATTTAAGAGAAAACATTCCTTTAAATCTGGAAAACAAAATAGTTAAGTAAATAATAAAAAATTTTCAAATAAAAGTCTTAAAACATTGTCTTAATCAGTTATTTTATTTCATGTAATTAATTTTCATTTGGCTTTGAATTGATTAGTAGTTTTGCAAATTTTCCAGTTTTTTTATTAGGGTTCTGGAAAATTTATATTTAGTCCATTGATCTTAAAGTTTAGAAAAATGTATTTAGGAATACTTTCAATGACTCTTATTACAAATGCTTTTAGAGAAGATTCAAAATTGTGGATGACAGAGATTTAGAATAGCCATGATTAAAAATCTGATGGAAGTTTATTCTAATCAGCAGTTGACAATAAAATTTGGTTATTTTTGTGGCATACAACATAACCAGAATTATGACTGATGATATATTAGAATTCTAAGAGTTCTATATAATTTTGGAACATTCATATAAATAACATACCTATAAATATAACTGAAAGAAGATCTAGCGTCACTTATCATTTGACAATGCTTCCCATACAATTTACCAAATAAGCCTAATTATTACAAGATGACACATCTGTCTATTGAGGCTCTCCAGGGGCCTAGGTTAATTCTAGGTCAAAAACACTTAATTTAGAATTTTGTTACAAAGGCAGCTCATCAAAGATGTGAAAAGTTTAAAACAGCGATCAAAACAGAATCACAGGTCACTGTGGCCCATAATCATGTCATCACTATGATACTATAATCATTCATTTGAGCAGAGTGATCAAAAGACTTCAAAAGCAATATAGAAAAGTCACTTGGATGTAAAAAATGCCTTAACCCTTTCAAAATTCAGTTTTCCTAAGTAATAAAAACAAACTAGTTTTTGTTTTAAACCCAGGGAATTACTGATAAAACATAAAATCTTTTTTTTTTGGACAGTTTTCAAAAATGTAAACAAAAATATTTTTCCGTGTGATTGTTTCTCCTTATGGGAAGCTATTTAGGTAACCCGGAAGTCAAATCTAATAAAAGACACTTAAATTTAATCAGATACAGGAAGAGCATGTGCCCAAGGTTATGAGTGTATATCAAATCACAGAGGAAGGTAAACCAGAAAATTAATACCTTGAGCATGGAAATAAATGACTCTTGTAAAAGCATGGGAAATTTTCTGAGTATGTGAAACAATTCAGACATATCTGGAAAAGCCAAGAGTACAGAATCAAGTTATACTAGTGCAAACATTGCTCTAAAAATGTAAAGCTGCAGTTCAGAAGATGGTTGAAAATTTAAAGAAACATTTCAGAATTAAAAATCAAAACCTCTCCTAATTTTTTACTAAGAGCAGATTAATACCTCAGGAAAACCTTGTGCTACCATACAAGACCAAATTTGTAATTTTGTATCACTGTGTATTTATAGCATGCACACATAAATCAAAATTAATCTTTAGAAAGACTCACAATTTCCTTCTAATTATAGCCAGTACACACAAATGTTTTTCTTTTCTTTCTTTTTTTTCTTTTTTTTTTTTTTTTGAGATGCAGTTTTGCTCTTGTTGTTCAGGCTGGAGTGCAATGGTGTGATCTCGGCTCACCACAACCTCCACCTCCCGGGTTCAAGCAATTCTCCTGCCTCAGCCTCCTGAGTAGCTGGGATTACAGGCATGTGCCACCACGCCCAGCTAATTTTTCTTGTATTTTTAGTAGAGCTGGGGTTTATCCATGTTGGTCAGGCTAATCTGAAACTCCTGACCTCAGGTGATCCTCCCACCTAAACCTTCCAAAGTGCTGGGATTACAGGCGTGAGCCACGGCGCCCAGCCCAAATGTTTTTCATAAATTCATTCTTCACAAACTTTCCATGACTTACACCAACCTTCCATGACATGCTTAGACTATTAGTTTTGTTCCCTATTTCTTCTTTGTTAAATAACCAGGCATTTTACTTTAGGACAGAAAATTTACCACACAAGGTTCTTTTTAATAAAAATTCCCTTAAATTTTTAAAAATTATTTTTAAAAATGTTTGTGGATACACAGTAGGTATATATATTTATGGCATCCATGAGATGTTTTGATAACTTTCTTTACATCTCTCTCTCTGTCTTTCTTACTGGTTATTTTCTATCTTTGTATTTCCTTCCTTAATTTTACTTTTTGAAACAACTAGCCTCTAAATGACATTTTTTTAATGCCTTATAATTTTTCTCATCAGAAATATGTTCATTTCTGTATAGTTTGTATGCAAAATTATATATGTTAATTAGAATGTTTAACTCTTAGTAACCTTAATTTCTAGTGATAACCTAGGAAACAACAAATTTTGAACTGTCTGTTGCATGTTGGTGTTTTGTAGAGAAGAAACATTTTATAATTTTTAGAAAGAAGTTTTTCCATAACATAATTTTTATGCACATTGATAGGCTCAACTATATTTAGTCTTTTTATAAAATTTATGAAGCAAAGTAAAATCTTATGTTCAGCAATATATGTTTCATTATTTTATCTTCTTGGGAAATTATCCAGACATTTAATGAGTATTGGTAAATTTAATATAACATAACTTTAAGATTTCAAATTATATAAAAGTTTGTTTATAAACATTTATCTCATTTACATTTACCTAATTAATTTTTATCAATTATACCTAGATTACTTATGAAAACTGAAATATTAGACAAAATTAGCTATTATTTCAGGTTATTTTTCTGTTAATGATTTTTACAGCCTGTGAATATTAGGTGTTCACCCAAGTAAGAAATTTGCAAGAGTATTTTGCCAATAAATTAGAAGATACAGCTATTTTCATTATACCAACAGTAATAAATTATTCTTATTTATTACAGTAATTATAAATTATTGTAGAATAATTATTAAAGTAATTATAAACAAAGATCATTCTGTTTTCAGGCTGGTTTTGTAGTATTTAACCTTTGTATCAAACCCTGATGCCTTAAAACATCTAGCAAAGACAAATATAAAACTGACTAGTAAGTCCAAGCAAAAATATATGCTAACAATTTTGAATTACTTTTTTATTTTTTTTACCAAGAGTTTCAAAACCAACTTACTTATTAAAGGCCTACTTACGTCACATAAACTAAAGGCATTTGGGTTAATTATTAGATATTTTAACAGTTTATATGAGTACTCGCTTATCTAAGCCAGTTTGAATGGAATTCCTTAAGGGATTTTTGGTCAACTATGCCAAATTCTACCATGTAAACACAACATACAACATAATACATGTGCATATATATAGACATATCTAAACATATATATGCACACATAGATCTTTTGCCTTTCATTTTAGAATTTTAGTTACGAGTCAGTAAAACATATTAATACATAGTATAAACTCATGAGTTTTAAAAGGCAGTTGAATCTAAATTATATTTCTGACAAAATGGGACTGGTTCACTTGACTAAATTTTATTTTCCCTGATAGGTAGTCTAACGAAGGCTGTGGGCCAAAACTTTGGATAAACCAGTTAAAAAAAATTTTTTTTTTACTCTCCCCATTTTTCAGTTTCAAATGAGTTTAAGTGGTTACATTTTTTAAATGTTTACATTTTAGGTGGGATGATCCGAATTGTGTGAGAAAAACAAAATCTCCAAGTAGTCTTGAATTTTAGTAACAAATTTGTCTTTTGTTTGTTGATTTTGTTTGCTTGACTAGTCAATTGTGCAAGGAAGTATGGAGGAAAAGTTATTTGCAGTTTTTTTTTCCCAGATTTTTCTGGTTCATGCATAGCAGACAATGAAATTCTCATGCCAGACAGAGATATCTTAGATTATGGCTCTGAATTTAAGATTTTGACCCCTTTGATCTGACAGCCTAACTTTGATAAACATTTATCTATTTATTTCCTTTTAGAATGTCAATCTTTCAATTAATTCTTCTATCAACTTAAGTGATTGTCATCCAGACAAACCTAAATATATATTTCCAAAAGGTATCTAGATTGTTGGTTACCATGGAGCTGTTGTATTTAACCTTTGTATCAAACCCTGACACCATAAAACATCAAGCCCTTTAAACCTAAAAAGAATCTTAACTGGAATTCCATAAGCAGTGAGCTTATCTTAATACCAAAAGAAAAGTCAGCAGATTCAAAGTAGGCAGATAAAAATGGAGATAGACACAGAACTTAGAAGGTTCTACATGTTAATGCTACAGTTGGCTGCAGTTTCTAATTTAGTTATAAGAAAAACAAGGTTGGGGAGTTTGAATGATCTCCTTTAATGGCCATAAATTATCCTCGGTGTAATTTCTGTCCATTGATTTAAAATGTATACCAGGCTGGACCATAAGTCTTGAATTTATAGCTGTTTGAGGTCCTAGAGGTTTGGCATGATTTAGAATTTCAGGGATCCCATTCCATTCCTTTTTGTTCTGTTTGCTTTATTTTATTTTTTATTATTTTTTTTATTTCCATAGGTTATTGGTGGAACAGGTGGTGTTTGGTTACATGAGTAAGTTCTTTAGTGGTGATTTGTGAGATTTTGGTGCACCCATCACCTGAGCAGTATACACTGCACCCTTTGTGTAGTCTTTTATCCCTCACCCACTTCCCACCCTTTCCCTCTGAGTCCCCAAAGTCCATTGTGTCATTCTTATGCCTTTGCATCCTCATAGCTTAACTCCCACTTATGAGTGAGAACATACAATGTTTGATTTTCCATTCCCGAGTTACTTCACTTAGAATTATAGTCTCCACTCTCATCCAGGTCGGTGCGAATGCCATTAATTTATTCCTTTTTATGATATATCACATATATATGTAAGAGAGATATATATATATCTCACAGTTTCTTTATCCACTCATAGATTGATGGGCATTTGGGTTGATTCCACAGTTTTGCAATTGTGAGTTGTGCTGCTATAAACATGCATGTGCAAGTATCTTTTGTGTATAATGACTTCCTTTCCTCTGGGTAGACAGCCAGTAGTGGGATTGCTGGATCAAATGGCAGTTCTACTTTTAGTTCTTTAAGGAGTCTCCACACTATTTTCCATAGTAGTTTTACCAGTTTACATTCCCACCAGCAGTGGTGAAGTGTTCCTTGTTCACTGCACCCATGCCAACATGTACTATTTTTTTATTTTTCGATTATGGCCATTCTTGCAGGTGTAAGGTGGTATTGCATTGTGGTTTTGATTTGCATTTCCCTGATCATTAGTGATGCTGAGCATTTTTTCATGTTTGTTGGCCATTTGTATATCTTCTTTTGAGAATTGTCTATTCATGTCCTTTAACCACTTTTTGATGAGACTTTTTTTTTTTCTTGCTGATGTATTCGAGTTTGTTGTAGATTATGGATATTAGTCCTCTGACAGATGTACAGATTATGAAGATTTTCTCCCACTATGTGGGTTGTCTGTTTACTCTGCCGACTGTTTCTTTTGCTCTGCAAAAGCTCTTTAGTTTAATTCCCTGCTATTTATCTTTGTTTTTATCACACTTGCTTTTGGGTTCTTGGTCATGAAATGCTTGCCTAAGCCAATGTCTAGAAGGGTTTTTCCAATGTTCTAGAATTTTTATAGTTTCAGGTCTTAGATTTAAGTCTTTAGTTCACTTTGAGTTGATTTTTATATAAGGTGAGAGATGAGAATCCAGTTTCATTCTCCTACATGTGGAGATTATCCAATTATCCAGCTAGCCAATTATCCCAGCACCATTTGTTGAAAAGGGTGTCCTTTTCCCACTTAGTTTTTGTTTGCTTTGTCGAAGATCAGTTGGCTATAAGTGTTTGGGTTTATTTCTGGATTCTCTATTCTGTTCCATTCGTCTATGTGACTATTTTTATACCAGTACCATGTTGTTTTGGTGACTATGGCCTTATAGTATAGTTTAAAATCAGGCAATGTGATGCCTCCAGATTTGTTCTTTTTGCTTAGTCTGGTTTTGGCTATGCAGGCTCTTTTGGTTCCATATGAATTTTAGAATTTTTTTTGATTCTGTGAAGAATGATGGTGGTTTGATAAGAATTGCATTGAATTTATAGATTGCTTTTGGCAGTATGGTCATTTTTGCAAAACTAATTCTACCCATCCACAAGCATATGATGTGTTTCCATTTGTTTGTGCTGTCTAGGATTTATTTCAGCAGTGTTTTGTAGTTTTCCTTGTAGAGGTCTTTTACCTCATTGGTTAGGTATATTCTTAAGTATTTTAATTTTTTTTTGTTTTGCAGCTATTGTAAAAGGGGTTGATTTCTTGATTGATTCTCAGCTTGGTTGTTGTTAGTGTATATGAGAGCTACTGATTTGTGTACATTATTTTTGTACCTGGAAACTTCACTGAATTCTTGTATCAGTTCTAAGAGCTTTCTGGAGGAGTCTTTAGGGTTTTCTAGGTAAACAGTCATATCATCAGCAAATAACAACCGCTTGACTTCCTCTTTACTGATTTGAATGCCTTTATTTCTTTCTCTTGTCTGATTGCTCTGGCTAGGACTTCCAGTACTATGTTGAAGAGGAACCGAGAGAGTGGGCATCCTTGTCTCATTCCAGTTCTCAGAGCGAATGCTTTCAACTTTTCCCCATTCAGTATTATGTTGACTGTGGGTTTGTTAAAGATGGCTTTTATTACATTGAGGTATGTCCCTTGTATTTCTGATTTTGTTGACAGTTTTAATCATAAAGCGATGCTGGATTTTGTTGAATGCTTTTTCTGCATCTATTGAGATGATCATGTGATTTTTGTTTTTAATTCTGTTTATGTGGTGTATTACATTCATTGACTTGTGTATGTTAGACCATCCCTGCATCCCTGGTATGACACCCACTTGATCATGGTGGATTGTTTTTGGTATACTGTTGGATTTGGTTAGCTAGTATTTTTGTTAAGGATTTTACCATCTGTGTTCATTACGGATATTGGTCCATAGTTTCCTTTTTTGGTTATGTCCTTTCCTGGTTTTGGTGTTAGGGTGATACTGGCTTCATAGAATGATTTAGGGAGGGTTCCCTCTCTATCTTGTGGAATAGTATCGATAGAATTGGTACCAATTCTTTCAACATCTGGTAGAATTCTGTTATTAATCCGTCTACTCCCGGACTTTTTTTTGGTAATTTTAAAATTATTTCAGGCTCACTGCTTGTTACTGGTTTGTTCAGAGTATCTAATTCTTCCTGATTTAAACTAGGAGGGTTGTATCCTTCCAGGAATTTATCCATCTCTTCTAGGTTTATCTAGTTTGTGCGCATAAAGGTGTTAAGAGTAGCCTTCAGTCATCTTTTGTATTTCTGTGGTGTCAGTTGTAATATCTTCTGTTTTGTTTCTTATCGAGCTTATTGTGATTTATCTCTCTTCTTTTCTTGGTTAATCTTTCCAATGGTCTGTCAATTTTATTTATCTTTTCAAAGAACCAGGATTTTGTTTCATTTATCATTGTATTTTTTTGTTTGTTTCAATGTTACTTAGTTCTGCTCTCATCTTGGTTATTTCCTTTCTTCTGCTGGATTTGGGTTTGGTTTGTTCCTGTTTCTCTAGTTCGTTGAGGTGTGACCTTAGATTGTCTGTTTGTGCTCTTTCAGGCTTTTTGATGTAGGCATTTAGGCTTATGAAGTTTCTTCTTAGCACTGCCTTTACTGTATCCCAGAGGTGTTGATATGTTGTGTCACTATTGTTGTTAAGTTGGAAGAATTTTTAAATTTCCATCTTAATTTCATTTTTGGCCCAATAATCATTGAGGAGCGGGTTATTTAATTTCCACGTATTTCCGTGGCTTTGCAGGTTCCTTTTGGAGTTGATTTCCAGTTTTATTCCACTGTGGTCTGAGAGAGTGCTTGATATAATTTCAATTTTCTTAAATTTATTGATGCTTATTTTGTGGCCTATCATATGGTCTATCTTGAATAAAGTTCCATGTGCTGTTGAATAGAATGTATATTCTGTGGTTGTTGGATGGAATGTTCTGTTTATATCTGTTAAGTCCATTTGTTTCAGGGTATACTTTAAATTCATTGTTTCTTTGTTGACTTTCTGTCTTGATAACCTGTCTAGTGCTGTCAGTGGAGTATTGACATCCCCTTCTATTATTGTGTTGCTATCTCATTTCTTCTTAGGTCCATTAGTAATTGTTTTATAAATTTGGGAACTCCAGTATTAGGTGCATATATGTTAGGATTGTGATATTTTCCTGTTGGACAAGGCCTTTTATCATTATAGAGTGTCCCTCTTTGTCCTTTTTAACTGCTGCTGCTTTAAAGGTTGTTTGGTCTGATATAACAGTAGCTACTCCTGCTCACTTTTGGTGTCCATTTGTATGAAATGTCTTTTTCCACCCTTGTACCTTAAGTTTATGTGAGTCCTTATGTGTTAGGTGAGCCTCTTGGAGGCAGCAGATAGTTAGTTGGTGAATTCTTATCCATTCTGCAATTCCGTATCTTTTAAGTGGAGCATTTAGGCCATTTACATTCAATGTTACTATTTAGATATGAGATACCATTCCATTCATCATGCTGTTTGTTGCCTATATATCTTGGTTTTTTGTTTTTTGATTTTGTTTTCTAAATTGTATTTTTGTTTTATAGGTCCTGTGAGGTTTATGCTTTAAAGAGGTTTTGTTTTGATGTGTTTCCAGGATTTGCTTCAAGATTTAGAGTTCCTTTTAGCAGTTCTTGTAGTGGTGGCTTGGTAGTGGTAAATTCTTTCAGCATTTGTTTGTCTGAAAAAGACCATATCTTTCCTTCATATATGAAGCTTAGTTTCACTGGATACGAAACTCTTGGCTGATAATTGTTTTGAGGAGGCTGAAGATAGGGCCCCAATCCTTTCTAGCTTGTAGGGTTTCTGCTGAGAAATCTGCTGTTAATGAGATAGGTCTTCCTTTATAGGTTACCTGGTGCTTTTGTTTCAGTTCTTAAGATTTGTTCCTTCGTCTTAACTATAGATAAACTGATGTCAGTGTGCTTAGGTAATCTTTTTTTCAAAAAATTTCCCAGAGATTCTTTGTGCTCCTTGTATTTGGATGTCTAGGTCTCTAACAAGGCTGGTGAAGTTTTCCTCAATTATTTCCCCAAATATGTTTTCCAAAATTTTAGATTTCCATTCTTCCTCAGGAATGCCAACTATTCTTAGGTTTGGTCATTTAATATAATCCCAGACTTCTTGGAGACTTTCTTCATATTTTCTTATTTTTTTCTTTGTCTTTGTTGGATTGGGTTAATTCAAAGACCTTGTCTTCAAGCTCTGAATTTCTTTCTTCTACTTGTTTGATTCTATTACAGAGACTTTTCAGAGCATTTTGCATTTCTGTAAGTGTGTCCACTGTTTGCTGAAGTTTTGATTGTTTTTTATTTATACTATTTCACTGAATATTTTTCCCTTCACTCCTCAATTTTTTTAAATTTCCTTACGTTGGACTTCGCCTTTCTCTGGTACCTCCCTGATTCGCTTAATAACTAACCTCCTGAATTCTGTTTCAGGTAAATCAGGGATTTCTTCTTGGTTTGGATCTAGTGCTGGTGAGCTAGTATGATTTTTGGAGGGTGTTAAAGAACCTTGTTTTGTCATAGTACTAGAGTTGGTTTTCTAGTTCCTTCTCATTTGGGTAGGCTGTGTCAGAGGGAAAATCTAGGGCTGAAGGTTGTTGTTCAGAATCTTTTGTGCCACAGGGTGTTCTCTTGATGTAGTAGTCTCCCTCTTTTCCTATGGATGTGGCATCCTGAGAGCCAAGCTGTAGTAATTGTTATCTCTCTTCTGAATCTAGCTACCCAGCAAGTCTACCAGGCTCTGGGCTGGTACTGGGGGATGTCTGCACAGAGTTCTGTGATGTGAACCATCTGTGACTCTCTTAGCCATGGATACCAGCACCTGTTTTGGTGGAGGTGGCAGGGAAGTGAAATGGTCTCTGTGAGGGTTCTTAGCTTTGGTTTAATACACTATTTTTATGCTGGTTGGCCTCCTGCAAGGAGGTGGTGCTTTCCAGAGAGTATCCGCTGTGATAGTATGGAGAGGAACAGGTGGTGGGTGGGGCCGTAGAACTCCCAGGAGTATATGCCCTTTGTCTTCAGTTACCAGGGTAGGTAGGGAAGGCCATTGGTTGGGGGCAGGGTTAGGCATGTCTGAGCTCAGACTCTCCTTGGGCAGGTCTTGCTGTGGCTGCTGTGGGGATTGGGGGTGAGGTTCTCAGGTCAATGGCGTTATGTGCCTAGGAAGTTTATGTTTGTCTCTCCTGTGTCATGCAGTTGTCAGGGAAGTGGGGGAAAGCCAATAGTCACAGGCCTCACCCAGCTTCTATGCAATCCAAAGGGCTGGTTTCACCCCCACCGTGCCCCACAACCCCAGTAGCACCGAGTCTGTTTCTAGGCAGTGGGCAAGCAGGGCTGAGAACTTGCCCCAGGCTACCTGCCTCCCAGCTGTGAAAACAAGTATGGCTTTCCTTCTTCCCCTGCCTGTGAAGTCTGCACACCGGATTCATGCCCTCCCCCGAGTTCTGGCCAGGAGACTTCTCAATCAGTTCAAATTGTTGCAAAGTTCAGCTGGAGATTTCCTTCTCCCTGTGGCCTTTCCAAGTGCCTCTGGCCACCCTAACGAAGGACAACTGTGAGACCAGGCAGAAATAGTTTGCTAGGGTACCCAGAGAGCTCACAGGGCTTTTCCTGCTGTTTTCTCTTCCCCTGTATAATGCTTGGCTCTCTCAATTGACTCAGCTCAAGGTAAGATGAGAATCTTCTCCCATAATCTAGACCTTCAGTTTCCTTAGGGTGGTGTGTGTTCAGAAGCGGACAATCTCCCTTTCCCACTTCCACAGTTTGGGCACTCAGTATTGGGGGTGTCTCCCAGGTCCTGCAGGAGCAATCTGCTTCCTTCAGAAGGTCTGTGGGTCCTCCCCGGTTTCCTGATTTATTCCTGCTGTCACTGAAGAGAGAGG
>NW_012098987.1:5420916-5452540 GCF_000951045.1 Mandrillus leucophaeus | reverse complement strand
ATGATTTTTGGAGGGTGTTAAAGAACCTTGTTTTGTCATAGTACTAGAGTTGGTTTTCTAGTTCCTTCTCATTTGGGTAGGCTGTGTCAGAGGGAAAATCTAGGGCTGAAGGCTGTTGTTCAGAATCTTTTGTGCCACAGGGTGTTCTCTTGATGTAGTAGTCTCCCTCTTTTCCTATGGATGTGGCATCCTGAGAGCCAAGCTGTAGTAATTGTTATCTCTCTTCTGAATCTAGCTACCCAGCAAGTCTACCAGGCTCTGGGCTGGTACTGGGGGATGTCTGCACAGAGTTCTGTGATGTGAACCATCTGTGACTCTCTTAGCCATGGATACCAGCACCTGTTTTGGTGGAGGTGGCAGGGAAGTGAAATGGTCTCTGTGAGGGTTCTTAGCTTTGGTTTAATACACTATTTTTATGCTGGTTGGCCTCCTGCAAGGAGGTGGTGCTTTCCAGAGAGTATCCGCTGTGATAGTATGGAGAGGAACAGGTGGTGGGAGGGGCCGTAGAACTCCCAGGAGTATATGCCCTTTGTCTTCAGTTACCAGGGTAGGTAGGGAAGGCCATTGGTTGGGGGCAGGGTTAGGCATGTCTGAGCTCAGACTCTCCTTGGGCAGGTCTTGCTGTGGCTGCTGTGGGGATTGGGGGTGAGGTTCTCAGGTCAATGGCGTTATGTGCCTAGGAAGTTTATGTTTGTCTCTCCTGTGTCATGCAGTTGTCAGGGAAGTGGGGGAAAGCCAATAGTCACAGGCCTCACCCAGCTTCTATGCAATCCAAAGGGCTGGTTTCACCCCCACCGTGCCCCACAACCCCAGTAGCACCGAGTCTGTTTCTAGGCAGTGGGCAAGCAGGGCTGAGAACTTGCCCCAGGCTACCTGCCTCCCAGCTGTGAAAACAAGTATGGCTTTCCTTCTTCCCCTGCCTGTGAAGTCTGCACACCGGATTCATGCCCTCCCCCGAGTTCTGGCCAGGAGACTTCTCAATCAGTTCAAATTGTTGCAAAGTTCAGCTGGAGATTTCCTTCTCCCTGTGGCCTTTCCAAGTGCCTCTGGCCACCCTAACGAAGGACAACTGTGAGACCAGGCAGAAATAGTTTGCTAGGGTACCCAGAGAGCTCACAGGGCTTTTCCTGCTGTTTTCTCTTCCCCTGTATAATGCTTGGCTCTCTCAATTGACTCAGCTCAAGGTAAGATGAGAATCTTCTCCCATAATCTAGACCTTCAGTTTCCTTAGGGTGGTGTGTGTTCAGAAGCGGACAATCTCCCTTTCCCACTTCCACAGTTTGGGCACTCAGTATTGGGGGTGTCTCCCAGGTCCTGCAGGAGCAATCTGCTTCCTTCAGAAGGTCTGTGGGTCCTCCCCGGTTTCCTGATTTATTCCTGCTGTCACTGAAGAGAGAGGCGACTTCCTCCTTGGAGACTTTAGATTCCACTGTTCAGTCTGGAAAAGCCCATTCCATTTCCTACTAATCTCTTGAGGGCAATGACAATCCTGAAAACCCCATAAAGGAAAGTCAGGAGTTTGGACCAGTGTTTTAGATGGTGGCCACTGCCCTCATGACGTTTAATTAGCCATCTTGCACCCACCATTTAGAATGGTTATTTTTGCTTGCAAAAGATAATCAGAAGAAAGCCGGGGAAAAAAAGTTAAAAAGCCAAATTATTTATAAACATGCATAACCAAACCAAAATAACAATGCTCAGAAAAATTTTAAGCTAGGCATGCAGAACAAACAAAGTATTAGACATATAGAAAGAATCAAAAGTGAATTCACCAGAAAAGGCATGCCTTACACACAGAAGATAAATTCTATAGAAACCAGAGTACACTAACTAGAAGCACACATGGCTTTATACCAGAAAGGGTTTGCCAAAAACAAAGAAAAAAATTGTTTTTTATTATTATACTTTAAGTTCTAGGGTACATGTGCACAACGTGCAGGTTTGTTACATAAGTACACATACGCCATGTTGGTTTGCTGCACCCATCAACTCGTCATTTACATTATGTATTTCTCCTAATGCTATCCCTTCCCCAGCTCCTGACCCCTGACAAGTCCTGGTGTGTGATGTTCCCTACCCTGTGTCCAGGTGTTCTCATTGTTCAACTCCCACCTATGAGTGAGAACATGTGGTGTTTGGTTTTCTGTCCTTATAATAGTTTGTTGAGAATGATGGTTTCCAGCTTCATCCATGTCCCTACAAAGGACATGAACTCATTCTTTTTTATGGCTGCATAATATTCGATGGTGTATATGTGCCACATTTTCTTAATCTAGTCTATCATTGATGAACATTTGGCTTGGTTCCAAGTCTTTGTTATTGTGAATAGTGCTGCAATAAACATATGTGTACATGTGTCTTTATAGTAACATGATTTATAATTCTTTGGGTATATACTAAGTAATGGGATCGCTGGGTCAAATGGTATTTCTAGTTCTAGATCCTTAAAAAATTGCCATGCTGTCTTCCAGAGTGGTTGAACTAATTTACACTCCTACCAACAGTGTAAAAGCATACCTATTTCTCCACAACTTCTCCAGCATCTGTTGTTTCCTGACTTTTTAATGATCACCATTCTAACTGGCATGAGATGGTATCTCCTTGTGGTTTTGATTTGCATTTCTCTGATGACTGGTGATGATGAGCATTTTTTCATGTGTCTATTGGCTGCATAAATGTCTTCTTTTGAGAAGCGTCTGTTTGTATGCTTTGCCCACTTTTTGATGGGGTTGTTTTCTTCTTGTAAATTTAAGTTCTTTGTAGATTCTGGATATTAGTCCTTTGTCAGATGGGTAGATTGCAAAAATTTTCTCCCGTTCTGTAGGTTGCCTGTTCACTCTGATGGTAGTTTCTTTTGCTGTGCAGAAGCTCTTTAGTTATATTAGATCCCATTTGTCTATTTAGGCTTTTGTTGCCATTGCTTTTGGTGTTTTAGTCATGAAGTCCTTGCCCATGCCTATGTCCTGAATAGTATTACCTAGGTTTTCTTCTAGGATTTTTATGGTTTTAGGTCTAACATTTAAGTTTTTAATCCATCTTGAATTAATTTTTGTATAAGGTGTAAGGAAGGGATCCAGTTCCAGCTTTCTATGTATGACTAGCCAGTTTTGCCAGCACCATTTATTAAATAGGGAATCTTTTCCCCATTGCTTGTTTTTGTCAGGTTTGTCAAAGATCAGATGGTTGTACGTGTGTGGTGTTATTTCTGAGGCCTCTGTTCTGTTCCATTGGTCTATATCTCTGTTTTGGTCCAGTACCATGCTGTTTTGGTTACTGTAGCCTTGTAGTATAGTTTGAAGTCAGGTAGCATGATGCCTCCAGCTTTGTTCTTCTTGCTAAGGATTGTCTTGGCAATGCAGTCTCTTTTCATATGAACTTTAAAGTAGTTTTTTCTAATTCTGTGAAGAAAGTATGTGGTAGCTTGATGGGGATAGCATTGAATCTATAAATAACCTTGGGCAGTATGGCCATTTTCACAATATTGATTCTTCCTATCCATGAACATGGAATGTTTTTCAATTTGTTTTTGTCCTCTCTTATTTTCTTGAGCAGTGGTTTGTAGTTCTCTTTGAAGAGGTCCTTCACATCCCTTGTAAGTTGGATTCCTAGGTATTCTCTTTGTAGCAATTGTGAAATGGGAGTTCACTCATAATTTGACTGTCTGTTATTGGTGTATAGGAATGCTTGTTATTTTTGCACCTTGATTTTGTATCCTGAGACTTTGCTGAAGTTGCTTATCAGCTTAAGGAGATTTTGGGCTGAGACAGTGGGATTTTCTGAATATACAATCATGTAATTTGCAAGCAGGGACAGTTTGACTTCCACTTTTCTTAATTGAATACCCTTTATTTGTTTCCCTTGCCTGATTGCCCTGGCCAGAACTTCCCACACTATGTTGAATAAGAGTGGTGAGAGGGCATCTTTGTCTTGTGCCAGTTTTCAAAAGGAATGCTTCCAGTTTTTGCCCATTCAGTATGATATTGGCTGTGGGTTTGTCATAAATAGCTCTTATAATTTTGAGATATGTTCCATCAATACCTAGTTTATTGAGAGTTTTTAGCATGAAGGGCTGTTGAATTTTGTCGAAGACCTTTTCTGCATCTATTGAAATAATCATGTGTTTTTTGTCATTGGTTCTGTTTATATGATGGATTACGTTTATTGATTTGTGTATGTTGAACCAGCCTTTCATCCTAGGGATGAAGCAAACTTGATCGTGGTGGATAAGCTTTTTGATGTGCTGCTGGATTTGGTTTGCCAGTATTTTATTGAGGATTTTCACATCGATGTTCATCAGGGATATTGGTCTAAAATTCTCTTTTTTGTTGTGTCTCTGCCAGGCTTTGTTATCAGGATGATGCTGGTCTCATAAAATGAGTTAGGGAGGATTCCCTCTTTTTCTATTGATGGGAATAGTTTCAGAAGGAATGGTACCAGCTCCTCTTTGTACCTCTGGTAGAATTTGACAGTGAATCCGTCTGGTCCTGGATTTTTTTAGTTGGTAGGCTACTAATTATTGCCTCAATTTCAGAACCTGTTACTGGTCTATTCAGAGATTCAACTTCTTGCTGGTTTAGTCCTGGGAGGGTATGTGTGTCCAGGAATTTATCCATTTCTTCTAGATTTTCTAGTTTATTTGTATAGAGGTATTTATAGTATTCTCTGATGGTGATTTGTATTTCTGTGGGATTGGTGGTGATAACCCCTTAATCATTTTTTATTGTGTCTACTTTGATTCTTCTCTCTTTTCTTTTTTATTAATCTTGCTAGCAGTCTATCAATTTTGTTGATCTTTCAAAAAACCAGTTCCTGGATTCAATGATTTCTTGAAGGGTTTTTTGTGTCTGTATCTCCTTCAGTTCTGCTCTGATCTTAGTTGTTTCTTGCCTTCTGCTAGCTTTTGAATTCATTTGCTCTTGCTTCTCTAGTTCTTTTAATTGTGATATTAGGGCGTTGATTTTAGATCTTTCCTGCTTTCTCTTGTGGGCATTAAGTGCTATAAATTTCCAGCTACATACTGTTTTAAATGTGTCCCAGTGATTTTGGTACATTGTGTCTTCGTTCTCATTGGTTTCAAAGAACATCTTTATTTCTGCCTTCATTTCTGCCTTCATTTCGTTATTTACCAAGTAGTCACTCAGGAGCAGGTTGTTCAGTTGCCATGTAGTTGTGTGGTTTTGAATGAGTTTCTTAATCCTGAGTTCTAATTTGATTGTGCTGTGGTCTGAGAGACAGTTTGTTGTGATTTCTGTTCCTTTATATTTGCTGAGGAGTGCTTTACTTCCAATTGTGTGGCCAATTTTAGAATAAGTGTGATGTGGTGCTGAGAAGAATGTATATTCTGTTGATTTGGGGTGGAGAGTTCTGTAGATGTCTATTAGGTCTGCTTGGTGCAGAGCTGAGTTCAAGTCCTGGATATCCTTGTTAACCTTCTGTCTCATTGATCTGTCTAACATTGACAGTGAGGTGTTAAAGTCTCCCATTATTATTGTGTGAGAGTCTAAGTCTCTTTGTAGGTCTCTAAGGACTTGCTTTATGAATCTGGGTTCTCCTGCATTGGGTGCATATATATTTAGGATAGTTAGCTCTTGTTGTTGAATTGATCCCTTTACCATTATGTAATGGCCTTCTTTGTCTCTTTTGATCTTTGTTGGTTTAAAGTCTGCTTTATCAGAGACCAGGATTGCAGCCCCTGCTTTTTTTTTCTTTCCATTTCCTTGGTAGATCTTCCTCTATCTCTTTATTTTGAGACAATGTGTGTCTCTGCATGTGAGTTGGGTCTCCTGAATACAGCACAGTGATGGGTCTTGACTCTTTATTCAATTTGCCAGTCTGTGTCTTTTAATTGGGGCATTTAGCCCATTTACATTTAAGGTTAATTTGCCAGTCTGTGTCTTTTAATTGGGGCATTTAGCCCATTTACATTTAAGGTTAATATTGTTATGTATTAATTTTATCCTGTCATTATGATGTTAGCTGGTTATTTTGCCCGTTAATTGATACAGGTTTTTCATAGCATCAATGGTCTTTACAACTTGGCATGTTTTTGAAGTAGCTGGTACCAGTTGTTCCTTTCCATGTTTAGTGCTTCCTTCAGGAGCTATTGTAGGACAGGTCTGGTTGTGACAAAATCTCTCAGCATTTGCTTGTCTGTAAAGGATTTTATTTCTCCTTCAGTTATGAAGCTTAGTTTGGCTGGATATGAAATTCTGGGTTGAAAATTATTTTCTTTAAGAATGTTGAATATTGGCCCCCTTACTCTCTTCTGGCTTGTAAGATTTCTGCCTAGAGATTTGCTGTTAGTCTGATGGGCTTCCCTTTGTGGGTAGCCCAACCTTTCTCTCTGGCTGCCCTTAACATTTTTTCCTTCGTTTCAACCTTGGTGAAACTGACAATTATGTATCTTGGGGTTGCTCTTCTCAAGGAGTATCTTTGTAGTGTTCTCTGTATTTCCTGAATTTGAATGTTGGCCTGCCTTGCTAGGTTGGGAAAATTCTCCTGGATAATATCCTGAAGAGTGTTTTCCAACTTGGTTCCATTCTCCACATCACTTTCAAGTACACCAGTCAAACATAGATTTGGTCTTTTCACATAGTCCTGTATTTCTTGGAGGCTTTGTTCGTTTGTTTTCACTCTGTTTTTCTCTAAACTTGTCTTCTCACTTTATTTCATTAATTTGATCTTCATTCACTGATATCCTTTCTTCTGCTTGATCAAATCTGCTATTGAAGCTTGTGCCTGCATTGCGAAGTTCTCGTGCCATGATTTTCAGCTCTATCAGGTCCTTTAAGGTCTTCTCTACACTGTTTATTCTAGTTAGCCATTCGTCTAACCTTTTTTCAAGGTTTTTAGCTTCCTTGTGATGGGTTAGAACATGCTTCTTTAGCTCAGAGAAGTTTGTTTTTACCGACCTTCTGAAGCCTACTTCTGTTGACTCATCAAAGTCATTCTCCATCCAGCTTTGTTCTGTTGCTGGTGAGGAGCTGCGATCCTTTGGGGAAGAAGAAGCACTCTGGTTTTTAGAATTTTCAGCTTTTCTGCTCTGGTTTCTCCCCATCTTTGTGATTTTATCCACCTTTGGTCCTTGATGTTGGTGACCTATAGATGGGGTTTTGTTGTGGATGTCCTTTTTGTTAATGTTAATGCTATTCCTTTCTGTCTGTTAGTTTTCCTTCTAACAGTCAAGTCCCCCAGCTGCAGGTCTGTTGGAGTTTGCTAGAGGTCTACTCCAGACCCTGTTTGCCTGGGTATCACCAGTGGAGACTGCAGAACAGCAAATATTGCAGAACAGAAAATATTGCTACCTGATCCTTCCTCTGGAAACTTCGTCCCAGAGGGGCACCCACCTGTATGAGGGGTCTGTCAGCCCCTACTGGGAGGTGTCTCTCAGTTAGGCTAGACAGAGGTCAAGGACCCAATTGAGGAGGCAGTCTGTCCGTTCTCAGAGCTAAATCAGTGTGCTGGGAGAACCACTGCTCTCTTCAGAGCTGTCAGACAGACACGTTTAAGTCTGCAGGAGTTTCTGCTGCCTTTTGTTCAGCTATGCCCTGCCCACAGAAGTGGAGTCTATAGAGGCAGTAGGCATTGCTGAGATGCAGTGGGCTCTGCCCAGTTCAAGCTTCCTGGCCGCTTTGTTTACCTACTCAAGCCTCAGCAATGGCAGACACCCCTCCCCTGGCCAGGCTTCAGCCTTGCAGGTCAGTCTCAGACTGCTGTGCTAGCAGTGAGCAAAGCTCCATGGGCATGGGACCCACTGAACCAGGCACGGGAGAGAATCTCCTGGTCTGCCAGTTGCTAAGACCACAGGAAAAGTACAGTATTTGGGTGGCAGTGTCTCATTTTTCCAGGTAGAGTCTGTCACGGCTTCCCTTGGCTAGAAAAGGGAAATACCCCGACCCCTTACGCTTCCTGGGTGATGCAACGCCCCACCCTGCTTCACTTCGCTCTCCATGAGCTGCACCCACTGTCCAGCCAGTCCCAGTGAGATGAACCAGGTACCTCAGTTGAAAATGCCAAAATCTCCTGTCTTCTGTGTCAATCATGGTGGGAGCTGCAGACCGGAACTGTTCCTATTCGGCTTTCTTGAAATGGATCCCCCAACAATTTTACAGTTCTAAGAGGAATACAAGTTTCTTTCTTTATAGCAAGCTTATAAGCAAATCAGATCCTGAATAAAGTAAAAAAGAACCCACCAGAGGAAAGAATCTAAGAATTCAAGAGATTCACCAAGGCCAAAGAGGTAACTCACGGAAGTGGAGAATGCCAAGGGCTCAGTATTGCACTTGATTCCAAGGGCCATTGATCTGTCTGTAATGAGGTTGCTTTCTTTCTGCTCAGTGAACACCAAATTAGATCAACCTATATAACAGACAGAGAGAAACTTTCTAAAAGCAAATAATGTTTATTTGTGAACGGGCATTGCAATGGAAATACAGGTTGGTGCAAAAGTAATTGCGGTTTTGGACCATGAATTTTAAATCATTATAACTAGGCTCAATCACATCTTTATTAATCAAAATAGGAACCATTATAATCAATACATTTTTTGCCAATAAGAAATAAGTTTGTTTATTCCTATAGCATAAAAATCCATGCTTCAGGATTTGACAAACTCTTGGAAAGCTTTTTCTGCCTCCTGCTGGTTGTGGAAGCATTGTCTCTGGAAAAAGTTGTCAAGATGCATGAAGAAGTGGTGGTTGGTTGGTGAGAGCTGGGTGCATATGGCAGATGAGGTAAAACTTCATAGTCCAATTTGTTCAACTTTTGAAGCATTGGTTGTGTGATGTGCAGTCGGGCATTGTTGTGGAGAGGAATTTGGCCCTTTCTGTTGACCAATGCTGGCTGCTGATGTTTCTGTTTTTGGCACAGCTCATCGATTTGCTGAGTATTTCTGAGATATAATAGTTTCTCTGGGATTCAGAAAGTTGTAATGGGCCAGGTTCGGTGGCTCACGCATATAATCCCAGCACTTTGGGAGGCTATGGTGGGTGGATCATTTGAGGTTAGGAGTTCCAGTCCAGGCAGACCGACATGGTGAAATCCCATCTCCACTAAAAATATAAAATTAGCCAGGTGTGGTGGCATATGTCTGTAATTTCAGCTACTCAGGAGGCTGAGACTGGAGAACTGCTTGAACCCAGGAGGTGGAGGCGTGAGCTGAGATCACGCCCTTGCACTCCAACCTAGGCAACAAGAGCAAAACTCCATCTAAAAAAAAAGAAGAAAGGAAGGAAAAAAGGAAAGAAGGAAAAGAAAGAAAGAAGGAAAAGAAAGAAAGAAAGCTGACCAGACTGGCAGGAGACCACCAAATAATGACCATAACCTTTTTTGGTGCAAGTTTGGCTTTGGGAAATGATGTGGAGCTTCTTCTCAGTTCAACCACTGAACTGGTTGTCATCAGTTGTCATATAAAATACACATCACAGTCTGATCAAGAAATGATTCATAGTTGTTGCGTAGAATAAAAGAAGACAACACTTCAAAATGACAATTTTAAAAAATTTTCACTCAGCTCATGAGGCACCCACTTATTAAGCTTTTTCACCTTTCCAATTTGCTTCTAATGCCAGATTATCATCGAATGGTAAGCATTGATATCTTTGACAAACTTCTTGTATAGTTGTAAGAGGATCAGCGTTAGTGATTGCTCTCAGTTGGTACTTGTCAACTTCCGATGGCTGGCCACTGTGCTCCTCATCTTTAAGGCTCTTGCCTCCTTTGCAAAAGTTATTGAATCACCCCTGCATTGTACAGTTCATTAAGAGTTCCTGGGCCCAATGCTATTGATACTGTGGGTTATCTCCACTGCTTTACGACACATTTTGAACTTAAATAAGAAAATCACTAGAATTTGCTTTTGTCTAACATCATTTCTATAGTCTAAAATAAATATAAAATAAACAAAGTAATACCTCATTAGCACAAAAACAAAGAAATGCACATTAAAGTGATGTGTAACATAACCACATTTATTTAAGAATATGTTCCAATATCAAATGGAGAATTTAAACAATGCAAAAATGACTGTGTACATATTCAGGGAGGTTAAGGAAGACAAAGGTTTTTTTTTTTTCTTTTTAATGACAGAATTACATAAGTTTTTGGAATCAATTATTCTTGGCTACAAGGATCAATAACAAGGGTGACACTAGTTTGAGATTGGACAGGCAGTTGCTGGGTAGATGTCCTTGTAAAAGAATTTGTGTGTGTGTATGGTTGCAGTGGCTTTTGTGCAAGTTTGTGATTTTTGCAGTGTTTTATAAAAGTTCTTATCAGGGATTTGTGCATAAGAACCCTCCCTTTGAGGCCTTCTCTGGCTCCATTTGCCAGGATTTTAAACATGAGTGACTCCATTTTTAATCTTGCAACTTTCACATATGTAAATGATAACCAAAAGAGAGCAGGCATGGATACAATTATTTAAGATAAAATAGACTTTCAGACAAAAGCTGTAACAAGGGAAAAAGAAGGAGATTATATAATGATAAAAGGGTCAATTCAACAGGAAGATATAACAAATATAGGTGTCTGACATCAGAATACCTACATATATAAAGCAAATACTGACAGATCTAGAAAGGGAAATAGACAGTAGTACAATAATAGTGTAGACATTAAAACTCCACTTTCAATAACAGATATTGCATCCAGATAGATTATCATAAAGAAAATGTCAACTTAATACTAAAGACCAACTATTCTCAATAGACATACAGAACATTCCATATAACAACAATAGAGTACAGATTCTTCTCAAGTACATATGGAACATTCTTCAGGATAAATCACAATATGTCACAAAATAAGTCTTAATGTAAGCAGATAGAAATAATTCCAAGTGTTTTTTCTAAGCACCATGGGTTGAAACTAGGAATCAATAACAAAAGAAAATGGGAGATTCACACTTCATGCAAGTTAAACAACACATTTTTGAACAATCATTGGGTCAAAGAAAAAACCAAAAGGAAAATTTAGTAATATCTCAAGGCAAAGGAAAACAAAAACACAGCACACCCAAACTTATGAGATACACAAAAGCAGTACTAAGAGGAAAGTTGATCCCTAATAAACAACCTAATATTTTGCTTCAAGGAACTAGGAAAAAAATAAATCAAGTTCAAAGGAAAGAAGGAAGGAAATAATAAAGATTAGAGCAGAAATGAATATAATAGGGAAGAGACAATACAAAAATTGTCAATACTAAGAATTGATTTTGAACAGAAAAATATTGATAAGCCCTTAGCTAGACTAACAAATAAAAAAGAAAAGTTGAAAACAAAATCAGAAATGAAAGAGAAGATATTTCTGGATGTGACAGAAACAAGATAACGTAAGAGATTTAAGGGACTATTATGAACAATTATAGGAGAACTAAATTGGACAACTTAAAAAATTATGAATAAATACTTCAAAATGCCTACCAAAATGCAACCAGGAAGAAATAAGTAACCAGAACAGACTAATAACAAATAAAGAGATTTAATCAGTAATCAAAAACACCCCAATAAAACAAGCACAGCACCAGATGGCTTCACAGTTGAATTCTACCAAATACTTAAAGAATGAATACCAATCCTTTGTAAACTCTTCCAAAAAATAGAAGAGTAAACACTTCCAAACTAATTTTATGAGGCCAGCATTAACATGATACTAAAGTCAGCCAAAGACATCACAAGAAAAAAACCACAGGCCAATATCCCTGATGAACATAGATGCAAAAACCCTCAAAATATTAGAAAACTGAATTCAACAGTACCTTGAAAGGATCATACAGCTTGACTAAGTGGTATTTATTCCTAGAATGCAAGGATGGTTAACATATATGAATCAGTCATTGTGATATACCACATTGTGATATACCATTAACAAAATAGAAGATTAAAAAATCAGATGATCATCTCAGAAGGTACAGAAATTTTTTTGACAAAATTTAACACTCCTTCATGTTAAAAAAAAAATTTCAACAAATTAGATACAGAAAGAAACTTACCTGAATAAAGAAGGGCATATACAAAAATCCCACAGCTAATATCATACTCATTGGTAAAAAACTAAAAACATTTTCGTCTAAGATCCTGAACAAGACAAGGATGCCCACTCTTGCCACTTATATTCAACATAGTTCTAGAAGTCCTAGCCAAAGCAGTCAGGAAGTAGAAAGTTATAAAATGCATCCAAATTGGAAAGGAAGAAGTTAAATGCTCTATTTGTGGAAGATGTGATTTTATATGTAGTAAGTCTAAGATTATACCAACCACTCAATCCAAACCTGTTAGAAATCATAAATGAATTTAGTAAAAGTTTCAGGATACAAAATCAACATAAAAAATTAGTTGCATTTCTATATATGAACAACAAATGGTCTGAAAAGGATTAAGAAAACAATACCATTTAATAAGCTCAAATATTTAGGAATAAACTTTCACGGAGATGAAAGACTTGTACACTGAAAACCATAAAACCTTGAGGAAAATAATTAAAGCAAACCAATGAAAAGATACCCCCTGTTCATAGATTGGAGGAATTAATATTGTTAAAATAGTCATACTACTCAAAGCAATATAATGCAATCCCTATCAAAATCCCAATGACATTTTTTACAGAAATACAAAAAAATTCATAAATTCTATGGAACCACAGTAATCTCTAAGTAGTCACATCTATTTTGATCAAGGAGAACAAAGTTGGAGGCATCACACTTCCTGATTTCACAATACATTATAAAGCTATAGTATTCAAAACAAGATAGTACTGACATTAAAATGCACATGTCTTAGGCCACTGGAACATAATAGAACAGAAATAAACCCTTACACGTACAGTCAATTGATCTCCCACAAAGATGCCAAATATACACATGGATAAAGGATAGTCCCTTCAATAAATGACACTGAGAAAACTAGATGTCTACATATAAAAGAATGAAATTGGAACTTTATATTACACAATACAGAACAATTTACTAATAATGGATTTAAGACTTAAATGTAAGACCTGAAACTGTAAAACTCCTAGAAGAAAACATAGGGAAAAAAACTTATTGATATTGGCTTTGGTAATGATTTCAGGGATGTAACAACCAAAAGCACAGGCAACAAAATAAAAAAACAAGCAGGATTACATCAAACAAAAAAGCTTCTGCATAGCAAAGAAAAAAAAATTCCACAAAAGAAAAAGGCAGCCTATGAAAAGGGGGAAAATATTTGCAAATCATGTATTTGATAAATGGTTAATATCCAAAATATCCAAAATATATATAGAATTCCTGTAACTCAATAGCAAGGAAAAAGTCCACAAATAACCCAATTTTAAAATAGGCCAAGAAACTAAACAGACATTTCTCCAAGAAGATATACAAGTGGCTACCAAATATATGAAAATGTGCTCAATGTCACTAATTATCAGGAAAATGCAAATCAAAACCACAATGAGATATCACCTTACACTTGTTATGATGGCTGTTAGCAAAGAAACAAAAGATCACAAATGTTGGTAAAAATGCGGAGAAAAAGGAATCATTGTACACCGTTGGTGGGAATGTAAACTTGTAGCCATTATGAAAAACAATAGTTTTCTCAAAAATTAAAAAAATTACTATTTGATCCAGCAATCTCACTTATGGGTGTATATCCAAATTGAAGTCAGAATCTTGAATAAATATCCACAATCCCATGTTCATTCCAGCATTATCATAATAGACAAAATATGAAAGCAACCTAGATGTCCATGGATGGATAAAGGACAAAGAAAATGTGGTACTGTACATATAACGGAATATTACTCAGGCTTTATAAAAGAGTAAAATCCTGCCATTTGAAACAAAATGGATGAACATGGAGGACATTATACCAAATAAAATAAGCCAGACACAGAGAACAAGTACTACATGATTCCACTTACATGAGGAATCTAAAATAGTCACAGGAACAGAGAAGAATGGTGGTTTATGGGGGATAGGGAACGAGGAATATGGGGAAGTATTGGTCAAAGGGTACAAAGCATCACTTATGCAAGATGAGTAAGTCCTAGAGATCTAGTAAAACAAAACCAATAGGAGTAAGTGTATTATATATATGTATACATACGCACATATAAAACAAAACCAATATATTACACTTCTATTTGTTTTGTTTTATATATATGTGTGGGTATATATATACACACATGAATAAAATAAAAAATATACAATTTATATATACATTATATAAAATATGCAGTTGGCTCATGTGATTATGAAGGCAACAATCTATAGTCTATGAGCTCGAAACCCAAGAGCTGATGATATAGTTCAGTCCCGTCCAAGTACAAAGGAACAAGAACCAGGAAAGCTGATGGTATAATTTTTAGTTTAGGTCCTGAAACCAGCATAATAGTCCCATAGACTGTTCTTTTGGATAAACATAGAAACTGATTTTTCTGGTCTTAAAGCTTGAAACTTTTTGTTTTATCTGAGTTCCTTCCTCAGGAAAGGACCTTCAGGCTTCTCAAAAAAAAAAAAAAAAAGAAAAGAAAAAAAGTGTCAAAGAACTGAAATTAACCAGATCACCACATCCAGAGGATGAGACTTTGGACCCCCTCATTCATCACGATTGCTTCCTTGCCCCTCCCTAGTTCCTGTTTTCTTACACATTGTTACATTTCTTCCCTGCTATATAAACCCCTGGTTTTAGTTGGTCAGGGAGATGGATTTGAGATTGAGCTCCTATCTCTTTGACTATAGTACTGGATTAAAGCCTTCTTCCTTGGCAATACTTGTTGTCTCAATGATTGGCTTTCTGTGCAGTGAGCTGCAGGACCTAGACCAAACCCCTGGTGTTTCAGTAATAGTCCAAGTCCAAAGTCTGAGCCAAAGATTGGTGTACCAGCTTGAAAACAGGCAGCGAGAAAGATTTCTTTCTTACTCAGCCTTTTATTCTATTTATGACTTCAACGGATTGGATGAGGCTCACCCACATTAGGGAGGACAATCTAGTTTATTCAGTCTACTGAACAAATGTTATTCTAATCCAGAAACACCCTTACAGACAACATCAGAAATAAGGTTTAACTTAAGAGTGTCTTGGCACCTTGTGGCCCCGTCAAGTTCACACATAAAATTAACCATCGTAACTGGTTCTTACCTGCAGCCAAGGCTGAGAACCACTACTCTGGGCACTGGAAAGAATGGCATTTAAATCCTGGAACTTTCTTCAAAGAATTAACAGTATTCTAAATGTTCAGATGCTTCTCAAAGGAAGTAGACATCCAAGATTAAAGAATGATTAAATAAGTCAGACTGGGACAGATAAATTGGAGGAAGTGGTATTTCAGCAAAAGTTTGTTTTACATAGATCTAGAAACATACTCACTTTTTCCACAGCACTCCATACAAGGGGGCAGATTCTAAACACAAAAGTAGGAGTTTTTATCTCTTTTAAGCAACAAACTACTTTAAAATTCTAATTCAGGTTTGTTGCATTGAACTAAAAAGATGACTTTAATTTTCTACCATGATTTGAAAACTTGCCATTCATTTACTAAATATTTAAAAACTTTTCAGTATGTTTCCTCTTGTACTCTTATAAACCTTTTATGAGTTGGGTAAAAGTCAGTGTAGGATTCATGAATAAGTAAGTACAAAGTCTGGATTGATGCAAATTCAATGATCATCACTATTTTGTTTTGTCATTTGGCAGCAGGGATAATCTTAACATCTAAACATAATTATCATTGAATTTGTGATACTTTATTCTACAACCCCAAATTTCACAATACAGAATTTGAATTTGTTTATCCTCTGGCAGTATTAATATAGGAACCAAAGCCAAACTGTGGAATATGAATCCTCTTTCCTCTTGGCAAAGTGTAGTTGCCTTCTCTCTTTAGGGAAACATCTTTTCCACAGCAACTGGGAAAAGGTACATGAAGAAATGAGAAGGGCATATGATCTTATCTCAGTCAAGGGCCTTTCTGGCTTTGTTCTGGTTACAATCAAGTTTCACAAACTCAGTCAACACTCCAGGCAAGACAGAAAACAATCTCAGAACAAACAAACCCGTGAGTTCTGAATTCTATTTCCTTATTCTGTGTGACTTTGTTAACATTGGGAATGTTATCAAAGCTCTCTGAGCCTCTGTATATTAATTTATTTAATAGGTAATGATAATATATACTTCATAGGCTTGTCATAAATATTAAATGACATAACCTATTTAAAATCAATAGCACAGCTTTAGAGATATATTCAATAGATGCTGGTTCCCTGTGTCTACTAGTTTTCTATACCACTTTTCCTCTTCCCCTGTAAAATGTAACTGGACTTCACTTATCTGTCTAAACCTATAGTTCTGATAATGCAACATAATAATCTGAGGCTGAGGCAGATCTCAAATGAAAGGAAGAAAATAATCCAAGTGAAATTTCAATATTTGATGGAAGTGAGTCTGAGGTGTACAGTGAGTCCAGATAAATGGAAAAATCCTTAAAATTCTAGTAAAGTGAGCATACCAAAATGACTTCTTCAAACTGGATTGTCAGTGTATTGCATCAGTTCTAGAGGTACTGGGAGAGAAAGATTTCCTTTATAAGTAACTGAAGCTAATTTACAAATATTCTTAAAGGCCGTATGACCAAATCACCTGATGTTGGTTTATCCTTTCTGCTTGTTTTCCTTATCTGGGATCCAATCACATGAGTATGTTCAAATTTGACTATGATAACCATTCCCTACAGGTATCTATTGCCGTGAAGTTTTTCTGATTTTAGTCTATACTTCCCACATTGGTACCCGGGTACTATTATCTAAAACAAAATCAAAACCCAAAAACTTGTGCAACAGTTTAAATTCATGCCTTTGTCTCACTTTCTCCCACAAATCTATTAAAATTATAGTAAAGGGATAAAATGACAATAGATGGATGTGCCCCTTCCTAATCAAAACCCCTTCCTACCTCTCCAAAGGTAATCACTATACTGACTTTTTTTAAAAATTGTGTTAAAATACATATAAAATTTATCATCGTAATCACTTTAAAGTATACAGTTCAGTAGTAAGTTCATTCACATTGCTGTACAACCAATCTCCAGAATACTTTCCACTTGCAAAACTGAAAAATTATACCCACTAACAGCAAGTACCCATTCATCCCTTCCTCCAGCCCCTGGTAACCACCATTCTACTACTCTAAATATTTCACATAAGTGGAATCATAGAATACTTGTTCTTTGTTTTTTAACTGGCTTATTTCACTTAGCATAATGTCCTCAAGGTTTATCTATGTTGTAGCAAGTGTCAGAATTTTACACTTTTTTAAGGCTGAATAATATTCTATTGTATTTATATAAGATACTTTATTTGTTCATCTGTTGATGGATACTTGAGTTGCTTCCACCTTTTGGCTATTGCAAATAATGGTGCTATGAACATAGGTATGCAAATATCTTTTTGAGACTCTTCTTTCAATATTGGAGGGTATATATACCCAGAAGTAAGATTACCAGACTATATGGTAGTTCTATTTTTTAAGTTTCTGAGGAATCATCATATTGTTTCCCACTGTAGTCGCACCATTTTTACATTCTCATCAGCAAGGCACAAGGGTTCCAATTTCTCCATATCCTCTCCAGCACTTGTTATTTTCTATTTTTTTGATAATAGTCATCCTTTGGGTGAGAGGTGGTATCAGTTTATTTTGATTCACATTTCTCTAATAACTCATGATGTTGAATGTGTCTTTGTATGTGTTTGTTGGCCATTTGTATATTTCTTTGAGAAATGTCTACTCAAGTCCTTTGTCCATTTTTTTTAACGGACTGGGGTTTTTGGTGGTGTTGTTATGTTGTAGAAGTTCTTTATATATTCTGGATACTAATCCCTTACTGGATATATACTTTGCTAATATTTTCTCCCATTCTGTAGGCTGTCTTTTCATTGTTGTGTCCTTTGATGCACAGAAGTTTTAAATTTTGATGTAGTACAGTTTGTCTATTTTTACTTTTTTTTGCCTATGCTTTTGGTGTTACAGCAGTTTTACTTGTAATAGACTAAAACTGGAAACAATCCAAATGTCTTTCAACAGCTGAATGGATAAATATATTGTGGTATATCCAAACAATAGAATATTACCCAGCAATAAAATAAACCAAACTTTTGATACATGCAGCATTGTGGTTGGATCTTAATATAATTAATCTGAGTCAGACAAATATAAAATTCTAGAAATGCACATTAATCTGTAGTCATAGATGGTCAGATGGCTTCACAGATGCATTTCAATGCTTATCAGATGCTATGCCTTAAACATGTGCAGCTTATTGCTTGTCAAATTATAACTAAAAAAATGTTAAAAAGAATTATCTCTTTGGTATTTCTACAGAATTTTGTTTTAAATCTCTATTACAGTGTTACCTTTGAAGTTAGAAACTTTAGAGTTAGAATGTCTGGAATGGAGTCCCATTTCCATTAATTATTAAGCATGTTACTTTAGGGAAGTTAAAATCAGTTTTATAATCTATAAAATGGATATAACTAAAGTGCTTCTCTCAGAATATTGTTCAGATGATTGAATGTAACAACTTGGCCTATTGCCTATCAATTGGTGAGTGCTCAAAAATATCCATTGCTGTTATCACTAATGCCACGTGGTGACCACTTAATGACAGAGTTTGTGTTTTATCCATCCTTATATTCCTGCTGTGTAACTGTTGAACAAAAGTACACTCTCAATTACAGCTACGTAGGAGGAATAAATTCTGATGTTCTGTACCACTGTAAGATACCGTAACACGCAATAATATATAGTTTAAAATACCTAGAAGGAGGATATTGAATATTTCCAACAAAAAGAAGTGATAAATGTTTGAGATATGAATATGGTAATTACCCTAATCTGATCTCTATATATTGCATCATTGAAACATCACAATGTACCTATGAATATGTACAATACGACTTGTCATTTAAAATAATAAGAAATTGAATGGGTTAAACTGGCTTATTATTGCAAACTTCCAAAGTATATTTAACCATTCCTTAGCATTTGAGCATTTGGAGCATTTCCAGTTAATTTTTTTAATGTTCAAATGTATGTAGCTATAATATGTTGGCACAGTAATCATACAAACCCTCCCCTACCCCCATTTCAACTTACTTCTTGGGATATATTCTCAGGAATACTATTATCACAACAAAGAGCATGATGAAAATATTGGATTGTAGTGGCTATTTTCTTTTGTCTAGGATGTTTTCCCATTTCCTGTCTTCTTGTTCACCATCCCCTTTTCTTCAGGAAATGCACAAAGAGGAGTGTGGTCCAGGGAGTGGTCATTTGTAGTGCTCACCTTCCCTGGCTGGGCTCCTCATCGTCCTATATTCCCCTGAGAAATGAGTGGTTTGTGAGGGTTGGGGTAAGGGCATGTAACCTGAGTCTGTCCAATCAGTGTCCATGTTGGAGACGGAAAGATCCAGTCCTCTGTTTCTCTTGGGTCTTGAGATATAGGATTCAGGCCTTAGATGGCCAACAGCTCAGTCTTCAATGGTGTGAGCAACTCTGGGGTCCTTCAAAATTACAGAGGAATGCAATTTTTACTTACTTCAGAAAGCCTTGACCAATATGATTTGTTTGGTGATTTTTTTTCTCTAAATCTTCCTCAATTTGCTGTCCCGAAGGATTACTCATTTGCAATGTCACTAGCAGTGTATGAGTCAACCAACATCCCCATTGCCCCACACACATGGTTTTAGAATTTTTTTTAATTGCCTTTACTAATTTAATAGGTATGAAGGTCATCTAAGTTTAGAATTCTGGAACTATAGCCCATCTTGTCACATATTGCTTTTCTCAGACTCCTTAAGAAATGCAACACAGAGGACTCTGTAGCCCAATGTATAATCTACACTGCAATCTGAAGTTTCTCATTCAACCTTTGTCTGCTTTGCAACCCTGATGAGCTTGCCTTAACATTAACTCAATGACCCATGTTGCCCTTTTCACCGAAATCCTGAAACCAACACTGAGGTAGTCCTGGAGTCTGGCTGTGGCTCTGCCCAACATTCCTGAGCTTTCTCCACCCCTTGCTACTACTGGTCACAGTGGAGAGATACAAAGAGGACAACAGGCAAGGAAGAGAGCCAAAGAAGATTTTCATTATTTCCTCACCCTTTCCACCAAAGATATTATCTCCTGGTCCTGAAATAGTAGTGAGTGAAGCATTGTTATCACATAGCTACCATTTATTATTTAGTGCTTATTAGGAGTTGGATTTTATGTTTTTTATTTTATTTTACTTTTTGAGATGGAGTCTTATTCTATCACCCAGGCTGGAGTGCAGTGGTTCCATCTCGGCTCATTGCAGCCTCCACCTCCTGTGTTGAAGCGATTCTCCTGCCTCAGCCTCCAGAGCAGCTGGGATTACAGGCACCCGCCACCATGCCAGGCTGATTTTTGTATTTTTAGTAGAGATGGGGTTTCACCATGTTGGCCAGGCTGGTCTGGAACTCCTAACCTCAGGTGATCCGCCTGCCTCTGCCAAAGTGCTGGGATTACAGGCATGAGCTACCATGCCCAGATGGGTCTTATGTTTAAATACAGTCATTTTAACCCTCATAACAATTCCAGGTTGGTGTTTCTATCCTAGTGAACAGATAATGAAACTAAGTTTAGGGGAGGTTAAACTTCACATGTTAGTAAAGAACAGAGCCAAGATTTGATCCCAGATACCTGACCTTCCTGACACAAAGCATGCTGCTTTGCAGAGACAGCCCCATTCTGAGGCAGGATGCTTGGCAGTGCCCCCTCCCCATGACAGGTACAGAAAGGTGATACACACTTTACAAACATGCTTTTTAATAAGAAAAATACTGCTGTCACCAAAAATAAATAAATTGTATTCACAACTTTGGGATCAAGGTAACTATCCTGAATGCCTTTTGTTGCTGTAGGAAAATCGATCAAAAGAAAAGGAAGGCATCAGTGCACATGAATTTTTTTTTTTTTCGAGACAGTGTCACTCTGTCGCCCAGGCTGGAGTGCAGTGGCGAGATCTCAGCTCACCACAAGCTCTGCCTCCTGGGTTCACGCCATTCTCCTGCCTCAGCCTCCCGAGTAGCTGGGACTACAGGTGCCCGCCACCATGCCCATCTAATTTTTTGTATTTTTAGTAGAGACGGAGTTTCACTGTGTTAGCCAGGATGGTCTCGATCTCCTGACCTCGTGATCCACCCACCTTGGCCTCCCGACAGTACACATGATCTTAATAGATTTTAAATGTTCTTTATGATCCTTGAGCCACCAAATCTACACCAAAATGCTTTCACATTCTAAACTGACTAGTGAAATTATTTTGTGCAGCCAATTTAAAATATGTTAGTTATATTCCTATTCCAAATGTGCTCCATTTGTAATTTATGATATGTTGTGATCCTTTGTATGAGCAATATATGTATAAGAATTAATTTGGAACTCGCAGTGTAAGTTTTCTGTTTTAGGATACAGTGGAGGGCAATAGTTGTATATTTTGTGAGTACATAAATACACAATTATGAACTTTTTCCTAAGTCAAACTATTAATGCTATATCAAAATTTCTAGTATCTCATATAGTAATACCCCTATTTCTCCCTTTCAGCTGCTCCTTGACACTCTCCTGAGATACCAGACAATAAAAAATGTAGATTTTTAAAAGTGACCATCACCTTATACTTTATAATAAGTCACAATTCTGTGCTGTTCTTATTCTATTAAAGACAATAACTACAATATATAAATATGGTAAGTAATGGTTTCTAATTACTGTGAAAAACTTTGATTAGTTTTTCTTCCATGATTAAGTGTCAGACTTCTCTAAATCTTTTAAAAATATACACATTATTCTCTGTTCTTGTTTCCATCATTTCGCTTGAGATTTTTCAGAGCACTTTTGCTGTCAGTCTTGTGCCATTTTAAAATAAGATCTTTCACTACCTGTATCCAGTGTCAAAAAGTCCCTGGGTATAACTCCTATTAATAATTGAGAGTCCTGGTGGCTTTCTTTCTCTGCTTGTTAGTATTCAGCTAACTTATCTCTGCCAAAGAGAGTTAATAACAAGCTGGCTATTATACATTTTAAATGAGCTATGCATATTAAAAGGATTATTAAAAGGTTACATGAGACATAAACTCAAAGGTAGAAACAATCATACATGAAGAGCAAGAACATTCTAATACTACACTCTGAATAAACAGGAAAGACATGGCAGAGGTTCACTGGTTTGCTGACACTAACAGCAATGAAGTCAGGAAAAGAGCTGGTACCTCACTAAAAAATAACCTTGGGGGCCACCCACGAGCAGGTTTGCAAATAACTAACACTTGAGTTACACCACCACTTGGCCTAACCTGAATGATATTGATCCATGTGACATTTAATAATAGTGTAATTATACAGTCTTTTAACCTTTTCAAATGCAGCTCCAATTTGAGATAAGAAAAATGACAAATCTACATATTTTTTCTTCTATGAAATTTGCATAAAGCTGAATAGTTGTATCTGTGAATAAATATTTATAATGACAGAATAGAATGTTTCATTAGGAACAAGACTGAGTGCCATTTTACTGATTCACTTACTTCTTTTGTATATCCATGTCATACCTTTTTTTGCCTTTGTAATTTTACACTTTATTCTAAACTATACATCAAATTTACTCAGGGATTTGAGGATCAGTTAGTTTCCTCACTTGCAAAATCAAAGGAGAGTAAGATAGATTATTTGTATTCAAACTTTTTAACATGTTTTTCAACATATGCAAAAGATGAGCTAGAGCCGGTAAGGCTGACAGGGGGTAGATAGGGACTTTCTCCCAGGTAAAATGCTGATTTTCCTTCCTTTCCACCCTGCAAGAACTCTAGGGAATCTAGTTAAAAACAAAGCAAAGCAAAAATACTTACAAGAACTAAGAAGTAAGGTTAGCAAGGTCACAGGATACAAGATTAATATAGCAATCCAACAATAAAATTAATAAAACATTTTCTTTCACAGTAGTAGTATTCAAAAGAATAAAATACTTAGGAATAAAGTTAATGAAACAAGGATAAGACCTTTATACTAAAAACTATAAAACATCATTGAGAGAAATGAAAGATCTAAATAAATAGTGATATATGTGTTTGTGGATTGAAAGAGTTAAGATGATAGTACTCCCCAAATTAAACAATCAAATCTATAAAATTCTTTTCAAAAATCCCAGTAGGTTTTCTGTAGATGTTGACCAACATATCCTAAAATTTAGATTAAAATCTAGATTAAAAAACACCTAAAATAGTTTAAAAGAATTCCAAAGAAAAAGACTGGAGGACTACACCACCTGGTTTCAAAACTTACTATAAAATTCCAGAAATTAACACAGTGTGGCATTGGCATAAAGATAGATATATAAATTAATGTAAAAACAACAGAATTCAGAAATAAATGCACATATATATGGTAAGTTGATTTTTGACAAAGATTCCAAAACAATTCAATGTAGAGGAAGAACAATCTTTTTTTAAAAAAAATGGAGGTGGAGTAATTATATCTATGTATGTATCTATCAATTTATCTAAAAGAACATAGGCCCTTGCCTCACACAATAGACAAAAATTAGCTCTAAATGAAACATAGACCTAGGTGTAAAACTACAACTATAAACTTCTAGAGAAAAACATAGGTAAAAAATTCTGTAACCTTAGGTTAGTCAAATATTCATTAGATATAACACTAAAAGCACAATCCATTTTTAAAATAATAACTTGGACTTCATTACTATTAAAAACGTTTCCTTTTTAAAAGTGGTAAGAAAACCACAGGCTGGTAAAAATATTTGCAAATGATATATCTAAAAATTGACACATATTCAGAATATATAAAGAAAACCTACAACTCAATAAGACAAACATCTAACCAGGCATGTGGCTCAAGCCTGTAATCCCAGAACTCTGGGAGACTGAGGTGGGTGGATACCCTGAGGTCAGGCATTCGAGACCAGCCTGGCCAACATGGTAAAACCCCATCTCTACTAAAAATACAAAAAAAAAAATTAGCCAGGCATGGTGGCGCATGCCTGTTGTCACAGCTACTTCGGGAGGCTGAGGCAGGAGAATCACTTGAACCTGGGAGGCAGAGGTGGCAGTGAGCTGAGATCACGCCACTGCACTGTAGCCTGGGCAACAGAGCAAAACTTCGTCTGAAAAAAAAAAAAAAAAAGACAACACAAAATAACCAAATGATTTTAATAGATATGCAAATGATTAATAAGCATGTGAAAAATGCTCAAGACTTCTGGTTTCTGGTCTAACATGTGTAAAGAACTTGGAAGTTATCACTTCCATCCTCACAATAAGAAAGCTGAACAAATTGAAAATCAACAGCTCTTCTTAGATCCCTCGGGTAATTGAGGCCACAGGGCAAACTGCTGCCCCCAAAATGGCAGAGACAGGTAAATACAGAGAATCACAGCATACTGGGAACAGAAGTTGCTAGTGGAGACAATACTATGGATAATGGACTAACTTTTGGATATTGAGCCTTGGACTAGTTGGAGAGAACAACTCCTGGACATCCAGCTTTAGGGATCATCAGTTTTACCTCTAGGAGTCATATAAGGTCTTCAGGGTAAAGAACAGAGAAAAATCTCCTCATGCTCTGGTAGGGGAGATAAAGATGGGGAATAATCATTTTGAAATACATGCAGAGCACTCTGTTCTCCTTAACAAAGACTTGTTCTCAAGGGATCGATCTTAATAGTGCCTAGCTGGTTTGAGTTTTGCTAGACCCTAAATGACTCTGGAGAAGGAAAATACCCAACTTCAGCCTCCTCAAGGCTTTGATGTGGGAGAAAGGATTACAACTGAAACAACTATAAGACTCAGACACTTTGAGAAGGAGTCTCTAGGGAAACCCAAAGACAACAGAGAAAAACAAGGACACTAGGGGAAATTTTATTTTTTCACACCTACTGCAACAGCAGTAGTAAACACAGTCTAAATATGATTTAGATAAACGTAAAGCCTCACATGAAAGGTCTGTTTACCACAGTGCTATTTACCTGATACAGTATATTTGACTTTCAACAAAAAATTACAAAGCATGCTAAAGGCAAAAAACAAACAAACAAAAAACCCATAGTCTAAAGAGACAAGCAAACCAAATTCAGATACAGCAGATTTTGAAATTATCAGAAAATTAAAAATAACCATGATTAATATGCTGAGGTGCTAAAAGGTCTAATGAAAAGGAGAGCAACAAGAAAGAATCGATGGATAATATAAGCAGAGAGCTGGACATGCTAAAAAGGAATAAAAGGAAATGCCGGGAAAGAAACTACTTGTAACAGGAATGAAGAGTGCCAGTAGACTAGATACAGTAGAGGAAAGAATCATTGAACTTGAAGATATGTCAATAAAAACTTTCTATACCAAAAAGCAAGAAGAAAAAAGAATTTTTAAAAATGAAACAGAATACCCAAGAACCACAAGACAATTACAAAGGATGTAAATATATGTAACAGAGTTGCCAAAAGGAGAAGAAAGAGAAAGGAACAGAAGAAATATTTGAAGTAATGATGATTAAAATTTTTCAAAATTTTCAAAACCACAGATCTAGAAAGCTAGGATAACATTGAGCAGGGTAAATACCAAAAAAGCACACCTCCATAAAATAATCAAACTGCAGAAAACTAAGGACGAAGAGAAAATCTAGAAACAAGCCAGAGGAGAGAAAAACACCTATAGAGGAACAAAAATAAAAATGACATTGGATTTCTCTTGAGAAACCATGCAAACAAGAACAGCATGGGGTGAAATATTTAAAGAATTGAAAGAAAAAAAAAACTACCTAGAATTTTGTACCCAGTGAAATTATCCTCCGAAAGTGAAGGAAAAATAAAGACTTTCTCAGAAAAAAAAAATTGCAGTAGACCTACCTTGCAAGAAGCATTACAAGAAGTTCTTCAGAGAGGAGGAAAATGATACAGGATCTGCTTAGATCTACATAAGCAAAAGGGAGCATCAGGAAGGAAGTGTAAGTAACATAAAATATTTTATTTTTCATATTAATGGATATAATACATTGTTCAAAATAACAACGAAGCAATATATCTGATGATTACAGCTTATGGACAAATGAATGACAGCTGTATTATAGGGATGGGAGGCCCTCCTCTTTCCTTTCCCTCAGGCTGCTGGACGGGGACATGATGAGGAGCTATTTAGATCATATGGACAGGGATGAAACGATGAGTAGAAGGAGCCTGGGTCCCTAACGTTACAGATTACCATATGATCTCTAGATGTTATTTGAAGGTCCCCATTAGAATTAGCTGAGCCTCTAACTACATACAAGAGTCTACGACCGGTAGAGAAGTGTGGGAGGAATCCCGAGTATGCAGGGTTAAAGGGGGATCAGAGAATGAAGGTAGCTCAGGTGCACGGTTCTCATCAGTAGGTTGTCAATAAAAGGGCCATGAGAGAGAGATGAGAACTTGAAGAGACAATAAAGGACACAATTTGCTGCTTTCTGAATCCCTGATGAATCTGAGTCAGTTAAGGTATAAATGCTTCAAAAATAAATACTATGATTGGCAAGAATGGACTCTTGTTAAGTGCTTCCTAATAGTAGAATTTGCATTTATTATAAACCTACTGCATTGATGTTGCACTTTTACCAAAATTAAAGCCATTAAGTCAAATAATCCTAGTTTGATTAAGAATAAGAGATGTATTAATCAGCTACTGTAAGAACATTATCACATTATTTAAAGAAAACTAAAAAAAATTATGACGAGATCATGTGCCAAACTTAATGAACATAGGCAGGAAAATTTGGGTTGCTTAAAGATTTTTAAAAACAAATTTGTATGGAGATTTTTGCAGCATAGATATGGATATAGATAGAGATAGATATACGAAAGATATATGAAACAAAGTCGTTAGCAATGTTTAGGTCTGGTTTATGGGATTAGGTACTATGTTTTCTTTTAGTATTTTTTACATTTTTGATCATTTTTTAAAAGAGGAAAAATAAATATTTTAAATTTAAAAGTCCTCCATCTTGAGAGGCCAAGGTGGGCGGATCATGAGGTCAGGAGATCGAGACTATCCTGGCTAACACGGTGAAACCCCGTCTCTACTAAAAATACAAAAATTAGCCAGGCGTGGTGGCAGGCGCCTGTAGTCCCAGCTACTGGGGAGGCTGAGGCAGGAGAATCACTTGAACTCACAAGGCAGTGGTTGCAGTGAGCTGAGATCACACCACTGCACTCCAGCCTGGGCGACCAACAGAGTGAGACTTAATCTCAAAAAAAAAAAAAAAAAAAAAAAAGGCCTCTGTCTCCCTAAATGTTAGTTGAAGGGAAACAGGTAGAAATAGTGGATATAAGGAAAGTGTACACTTGAAGTGCTTTCGCTTTTGTAAAGGAAGAGAAGAGACACTTCCAAAGGCATATGCGTTCTTCAGCTGTGAATGGGCCTTTGTCTGTGGTCATCTCTATCAGTCCTGCCAAGGACAGGGATTTTCCATGTGAGTCTAACAGGATTAAAACAGTAAACAAGAGTGACTGTGACAAGCTAAGATGTGCCTTTAGGATAACCAAAGGTCAGAAAAGGATTAAGTAAACTGACCCAGTTGGAGAAGGTTGAGAAATACCCTATCAAGGAGAACCTGACATTCTGAGGACAAGAGTGTTTGCTCGGGCAGAGCTGAGGAGAATGACACTCAGGGTGTGATCCTGGGGACAGCCTCAGATCAGAGAAGTGGAGTCTGGAGTAGGAAAACTGGAGATTTTTCTGTGAGGAGAACCCAGGGAGGCTGCTGGCTGAGCTGGCGAGAATGTGGAGAAGCAAAGCAAAGGCAAGACCCTGCTCCTGAGGTCTGGAGGTTGAAGAGAAAAGGAGACTGAGGCTAAGAGAAGTCTCTGGACTGAATAAAGGCACTGCCACTAGAGAAGAACCAGAAGGTCCCAGAGTGCGTTCTATCAAAATACCGGGGAATTGTTCTTAACATTTGCTTCAACTGTGTAGCTGTATAATGCACACACCTTAACTTCCCCGTTCTGTAAGTAGCAATACCTGCGGATCAACACCACAGTGCACCCTGTTGGGAAAAGAAGCATTGTTGGTGATCAGAGAGTGAGGAAAGGAAGGATACTGACTTCAGTAGAGGGAATGCTATTTCACAAAATACAGCTAAGAATGTTATGCACGCAAAGTTGTCTTTTAATTATCCCAGTAATCCTGTGCAGTCAGTAATATTATCCCTGCTCACAGACCTGAAGAGAAAAGAGTTGACTAATGTGGTCAAGCTGCCCATCAAGCTTAAGTCTGGTTTGAGCCCAAGCGCTCACTTCCCACCTTACCATGCCCGTGAGCACTCTCTGATCTGACTCAGAAATGAAGAGTTAAATTCAGGTGAGTCAAAATAGATCATTCAAGTGGAGAATAATCTGTGTGGCATCCTTATTGCTAAAATGCATGATAAACTTTCAGTATTTTACCTAATTTCCTAACGATTCCAAAGAGATACTTAATTCTCAAGACCCAAAAAAGCCAGAAGCATTCCATTCTCCAAATGAAAAAATTGCATGTAATATTTTTTAAATGGAGCATCATTATATTTGTGGCATTATGGAAATAGATATAATTAGGTGCATAAGCTGTATGCACAGTGTCCACATAATGTCTCAGACACACGAATCTGAGAGGTTGAAGAAATCAAATATTGTTAAATATTATTCAGAGATGTACAAAGGTAGCTCTCAGAGAGGAAGCCATCAGTAGGTTTATACCAAGTCCATGTTTTCCTTTTCTATTTCTGTATTAGAGAATAGCTGTTGATAATCAAGAAAGATTATTTTTTTTCCAGGGTTAGGGAGGCAGCAGAGGAAGCAACAAATTACACTAAATCAGAAGTATCATTTCAGGGGGTTGTAATAACTGATAGGATGGTGAGTGTTTTATTTAAAGTTCCAACAAATAATTTTAAGAAGAATGTTTCATTAATTCACTTAGTCATTCGGTCTTCATTCTTTCCTGCCAGTGCCAGTACTGGTAAGTGTGAGAGAAAAATGAGTAGGACATGATCCTTTCCTCACAGTGAGGCAATAGACACACAGGAGTTAACTACAATGAAATATGATGGGCTTTGCAAGGACAGATGAGCAAAAGGTTGTGGGAGCCAGAAGAAGGGAAGCATCTATTGCACCAAGACCTATGTGACTGTTAAGGCTCCCCAAAGGCAGAGGCCAGGCCCCAGCCCCTGGAGTGGCTGCCAACATCGCAGCTGCAGAGCCGCGGTTACACCATTGTAGCAACAGCCAGAAAGCAAGATGCAGCCAGGCCCAGCAACCCCAGGGTTGTGGTTAACAGGTGTTGAAGCAAGTGTGAAGGAAGTGTGAGATCAAACCACAGCTGGGTTTGGAGAGGTAAACCTCTCTTAAATGCATAAAGAAATAACCTAAGCAGGCAATGTGGTCACCTGACTGAAGTTTAAGTTCGTCTTCAAATTTATCAGGATCCAGGGTTTTTCCCATTGTTTTTCTAAGCTTTGACACTTACCTGGGTTACAGCTCTGAGTTGGAAAAGGACAGAAATGTTGAGAATCAAATGCCTGGAAGTGAAAGATGAACCTCTGTAAGAAAGTGACTGGAGTATTCATTAGCACTTTGTTTGGAACTTTCTCACCTGCTAAGTCCTCATCTGCTTCTTCCCTTAAAAATTGCAATGCTTCATTCATTCATTCATTCATTCATTTGTTAATTAAGCATATATGGAGCACCTACTGTGGACTAAACATTGATGATTCATAGATGATTAAATGCCATCTCTCCTCTCTGGGAGTTCATCTTAATGGGAAAGCAACACTCAATCCCGATACAAGGCAATAAATGTGTAAAACATATCCTGGAAACACGATGGAGGAACCGATTGATCTGCCCAAGAAAGATGTCACAGGAGAGAATGTCTTTGAGCTTGGGTGTAAAAGACGTGTAGGGATTTTCAGATAGGGTGGCAAAGAGCTTTTTTTTAATTTAATTTTTATTTTGGAGAAAGGGTCGCCCTCTAACATCTACATTGGAGTGCAGTGGCACAATCATGGCTCACTGTGGCCTTGATTTCCCAGTCTCAGATGATTCTCCCACCTCAGCCTCCCAAGTAGCTGGGACTACAGGGACATATACCACCGCACCTTGCTAATTTTTTACTTTTTATTTTTTTGTAGAGATGTGACTTTGCCATGTTGCCCAGGGTGGTCTCAAACTTCTGAACTCAAGTGATCCGCCCGCCTTGGCCTCTCAAAGTGCTGGGATTATAGGCATGAACCACCATGCCTGGCACAAAGAGTTTTTAAAGAGAGAAAACAGTCTGAGCTAAGTCACAAAGGCCCAGAATTGCATGGAGTATTCAAGAAAAGGGGCCAGCATTAGGTCAGGATTGGAGTGGCAGGAGATGTGCTGGAAAGGCAGATTCGGACTACCCTTATAGAAAAGAAGAAACAAACAATTATCTTAAAAGCTTTAGCTCGTCCCAACTTGTGGGTTCAGAGACAGTGGAGTTGCCTGTAGTTGACTCTAGCTTGACTTTAACCTGTTGTTTACTAGCCGAATTTCTAAGACATAGTTTTGAAACAGGCAAAGTACATGTAGAATGTCCCATTGTCCCCTTTCTGCTTCATCCCTCTAAAGAGCACTCTTTGCCTCCAGACTTCTTAGTAGCTTTTTTTATTCTGTGATCTAACAGAGTCTGGCAGCTGGAGGCTCCCTTCCTCTTGCCTTTACTCCAGGCTCAACTGAATCTGATAAACATATTTAAAAAAAAACATAGTAGCTTCACTGTGCTCCTTCTCAAAACAATACATCTGACTCTCAGTAGAAGTGTTCAATATTTTACATAAACTAATTTTTGGATCTAGCAAGTATGTACCTGTGTGTTTGCATATGTGGCTGTGAAGATTTTGAGAAGAAAGGAGAGCAGATACTATTTGGTCTGCTGATGTCATCATCTGGATTCACACGTCACTGAGAGTGAGGAGCTGACCACCTCTAAGCTCTACCTTCTTACAGGTTGGTGTGGCCATGGTCCTAGCACCCATAGTCTGATGGTTGAATGGGGCTTCAATGTACAAGGTTAATTTGTTTCAAATATTTATAATAATCCCTATTAAAGATGTAGTAAATTACCCTACCAAAAAAAAACAAATTTCATTCACGATATCCCACTCTATCTTGAAGAATCCATAGGCTTCCTACTTTGAGAATAATCAGTGTGTAATGGGCTGCTTTGAACAAACTAAAGTGAGAAAACACAAATAGAGCTCTACATTTTATGATAGTTGTGTTGTCAATATTGGTCAATGGCCTACAAACATAAATATCACCATCATGATCTATGAAACCAAAGGTGCCTCCTGGCCCCTAATACAGTCATGTGTCACTTAACAGTGGGGATACATTCTGAGAAATGCATCACTAGGCGATTTTGTTGTTGCACAAACATCATAGAGTGTACAGTAATTAAGCAAACCTAAATGGCATAGCCTCCTTCCTACACACCTAGGCTATGTGATATGGCCGATCGCTCCTAGGCTACAAGTCTGTACAGCATGTTACTGTACTGAATACCGTAGGCAATTGTAACACA
>NW_012098987.1:5414865-5420866 GCF_000951045.1 Mandrillus leucophaeus | reverse complement strand
ATTCATTCATTTGTTAATTAAGCATATATGGAGCACCTACTGTGGACTAAACATTGATGATTCATAGATGATTAAATGCCATCTCTCCTCTCTGGGAGTTCATCTTAATGGGAAAGCAACACTCAATCCCGATACAAGGCAATAAATGTGTAAAACATATCCTGGAAACACGATGGAGGAACCGATTGATCTGCCCAAGAAAGATGTCACAGGAGAGAATGTCTTTGAGCTTGGGTGTAAAAGACGTGTAGGGATTTTCAGATAGGGTGGCAAAGAGCTTTTTTTTAATTTAATTTTTATTTTGGAGAAAGGGTCGCCCTCTAACATCTACATTGGAGTGCAGTGGCACAATCATGGCTCACTGTGGCCTTGATTTCCCAGTCTCAGATGATTCTCCCACCTCAGCCTCCCAAGTAGCTGGGACTACAGGGACATATACCACCGCACCTTGCTAATTTTTTACTTTTTATTTTTTTGTAGAGATGTGACTTTGCCATGTTGCCCAGGGTGGTCTCAAACTTCTGAACTCAAGTGATCCGCCCGCCTTGGCCTCTCAAAGTGCTGGGATTATAGGCATGAACCACCATGCCTGGCACAAAGAGTTTTTAAAGAGAGAAAACAGTCTGAGCTAAGTCACAAAGGCCCAGAATTGCATGGAGTATTCAAGAAAAGGGGCCAGCATTAGGTCAGGATTGGAGTGGCAGGAGATGTGCTGGAAAGGCAGATTCGGACTACCCTTATAGAAAAGAAGAAACAAACAATTATCTTAAAAGCTTTAGCTCGTCCCAACTTGTGGGTTCAGAGACAGTGGAGTTGCCTGTAGTTGACTCTAGCTTGACTTTAACCTGTTGTTTACTAGCCGAATTTCTAAGACATAGTTTTGAAACAGGCAAAGTACATGTAGAATGTCCCATTGTCCCCTTTCTGCTTCATCCCTCTAAAGAGCACTCTTTGCCTCCAGACTTCTTAGTAGCTTTTTTTATTCTGTGATCTAACAGAGTCTGGCAGCTGGAGGCTCCCTTCCTCTTGCCTTTACTCCAGGCTCAACTGAATCTGATAAACATATTTAAAAAAAAACATAGTAGCTTCACTGTGCTCCTTCTCAAAACAATACATCTGACTCTCAGTAGAAGTGTTCAATATTTTACATAAACTAATTTTTGGATCTAGCAAGTATGTACCTGTGTGTTTGCATATGTGGCTGTGAAGATTTTGAGAAGAAAGGAGAGCAGATACTATTTGGTCTGCTGATGTCATCATCTGGATTCACACGTCACTGAGAGTGAGGAGCTGACCACCTCTAAGCTCTACCTTCTTACAGGTTGGTGTGGCCATGGTCCTAGCACCCATAGTCTGATGGTTGAATGGGGCTTCAATGTACAAGGTTAATTTGTTTCAAATATTTATAATAATCCCTATTAAAGATGTAGTAAATTACCCTACCAAAAAAAAACAAATTTCATTCACGATGTCCCACTCTATCTTGAAGAATCCATAGGCTTCCTACTTTGAGAATAATCAGTGTGTAATGGGCTGCTTTGAACAAACTAAAGTGAGAAAACACAAATAGAGCTCTACATTTTATGATAGTTGTGTTGTCAATATTGGTCAATGGCCTACAAACATAAATATCACCATCATGATCTATGAAACCAAAGGTGCCTCCTGGCCCCTAATACAGTCATGTGTCACTTAACAGTGGGGATACATTCTGAGAAATGCATCACTAGGCGATTTTGTTGTTGCACAAACATCATAGAGTGTACAGTAATTAAGCAAACCTAAATGGCATAGCCTCCTTCCTACACACCTAGGCTATGTGATATGGCCGATCGCTCCTAGGCTACAAGTCTGTACAGCATGTTACTGTACTGAATACCGTAGGCAATTGTAACACAATGGTAAACGTTTGTCTATCTAAACATCTGTAAACATAGGAAAGGTACAGTAAAAATAGAGTATGAAAGATTAAAAATGGCACGCCTGTATAGGGCATTTACCATGAATGGAGGTTGTGGGACTGGAGGTTGCTCTTAGTTAGTGAGTGGTGAGTGAATGTGGAGGTCTAGGACTCTACTGTACACTACTGTAGACTTTATAAACATTGTACACATAGAAGCTACACTGATTTTTTTCTTTCTTCAATAGTAAGTTAACCTTAACATACTGTAACTTTTTTATTTTAGAAACTTTTTTAACTCTTTGATTATTTTGTAATACTTAAAATACAAACACATTGTACAGATGTACATTTCCTTTCTTTATGTCCTATTCTATCAGCTTTTTTCTATTTAATGTTTTTTTCACTTTCCAAACTTTTTTGTTAAAAACAAAGACACACACACACATTATCTTAGGCCTACAAAGGGTCAGGATTATCAGTTCTACTGTCTTCCACCTCCACATCTTATGGTCTTCAGGGTCATTAACATGCATGGAGCTGTCATCTCCTATGATCATAATGTCTTTTTTTGGAATACCTGCTGAAGGACCTGCCTGAGACTGTTGTGCAGTTCCTTTTTTTTTTCATAAGTAGAAAGAGTATACTCTAAGACAATAATTAAAAAGTATAGCATAGTAAATACACAAACCAGTAACACAGTTGTTTTTTATCAAGTATTACGTCTGCACCACATAATTGTATGTGTTATTCTTTTTCACCTGCCAGTGCAGTAGGTTTGTTTACACTCACATCACCACAAACACATGATTAATGTGTTGCACTAAGAAGTTACCATGGCTACAACATCACTAGGCAATAGGAAATTTTCAGCTCCATTATAATCTTATGGGACCACCATCATATATGCAGTCTGGCATCAACCAAAACATTGTCATGTGGCGTATGACTGTATTCTTTACTTACTCTAAGTAGTAACTCACATATGGTCTATTACAAGAGATACAGATTTCTAATATATTCTCCATCTTCTACTGAGGTTCTAGAGGATTTGGGGATGAAGTGAGTGTTTACTATGATTGATATCGCTAGAGGAATATATGTCTTTTAGTGCAAGCAGAACCCTGTACTATGATAGTTAAGCAAGAGCCATGTGCCTTTCCGTGTGTATAGTCTGAAACTTTTACAGTCTCTAGGGGAAGTATTGGGAGCAAGAGGAAGAGATGATACTAATAAGCTCTGATCTTGCAGATGCAGAATTCTGGGACAAGAACTGACTATAAAAGGCTTTGCCAACTGGGGATCCAGGACTGGCACTCAAATTAAAAAGTGAGAGCCTCTCTTTTTCTCTTTTTTGTGTGAACCTTTTCCTCTCTACAAAGTAAACGAGGCCTAAGGTACTCTTTTCCCAGTTCTACTGTGGATGTTCAGCTTCATGAGCAAAGGGAGATGAAGGATTTGGTTTAAACCAACATCTTAAGCAGGTCAGTTGGGAACTCTTCTACACCTCGTGGGAAAGCTAAATATGGTAACATTCTCCCCAGGCCCTCACAGGGACTATGTCACAAAGCAGAGCTGGGTATATTGTATAGACCTTCATAACGAGCATCACAATGCAGGGTTTGCCAAAGGTGCTGAGCTGCCTCCATGCAGTACTGGGAAACAATTGTTGGAGGGGAGTCGAGAATTTTGAGCATTATTCTCTTCTCCTGAGCTGAACTCTTCATCTTATTTGACAGTGGCTGTGTGCAACACAGGTTAACCCATTGCCTTGGGTAAATGAAAATCCAAACGGAGGGTCTGCAGAAGCGTTTTCCATCTGTGACTCGGGCAGGGCTTTTGCATATTAGCACAGAGCTCAACGAGCAGCAAGAGGGTTGTTTGTGCGTGGGTTATGTTTGCTGTGTTCCAAAACTAAGACAAAATCTGGCCTCAGATCCCTGAGGTCTAACTAATCCAGTAATGAGCTGAGACAGCTTGATAGGTGTTTCCACCCAATTCCCAGACTGTTCTGTTCTGGGAAGCTATTTTCTAAGTTGAATATGGGGTAAATGTAATGGGCCCTGCTCAAAAATGACAAATCTCATTGTAAAATCATCTACAAATGAGTTGAGCTGGTGATGCCTTAAAACCCTCCTCTGTTTCTAAAGTTACATTAAAGAGTCTTATTGTCAAGAAAACATGATAGGTTTATCAAATACCCTGTAGAATACCGTACTCGAAGTGCCTGCTTTATCTTATGCAATTTTTCTATTTAATCTGAGCTGTATGTATGCTACTGCAGCTTCAAAACATCTGGGCACAGCAATTTTTTCTATCCTGCACCTGCAAAGGGTAAGTACACACATAAACAAAAAAGAAATTAAATCTTCCGCAGAGCTGGGGAAAAAAAAAAAGAACCCAACCAGCCATGAAGCTCAAGGGAGCAGTATGACAAGTGCTGAGCTGTAAACAAGCTTGAGAGGGATTTAATTCTTATGACAAGTGCCAGTGGTGGCATCTCACATGGACTCAGCATATGCACACATTTCAGAGAGGAGCCACACAGGATTTCATGCAAATAGAAAAGAAGGAAAAAAAAAGAAAAAAGAAAAAGCTCTCAGTGCATCAGCTTCTTCTCATCTATAAATAGCCAAGCAAATCAGGATGAGCTAGTGTTGTAATTATCTTGATTTTCAGAATTTTTTGCCACTCAGAAGAGATTTTTACAGTCTCCTCCCTGCTCTTTATAATTATAGCTGCTGTTCCAACCTCTGCCAAGGGTTGGTGGTTGCAATGTGATATTTGCCAGGTGGCTGCTCTGCAGCAGAGAAAATTACCAAGTTTCCTTGGTTTGTCCGGTTTTGTCTTGTAAGATCCAATTCAAAACTTCAGAAGGCAGCCATTCATCATCTTCTGACAGCCATTTCTTCACTTATCCTTGTAACTTCTAGACTGTGGCACCGTGGGTTCTTCCTGCACTTGAGTAAATGACATGACTAAGATACCAGAGTAGCCGTGCTTCACTTTGCACAGAATCACAGACACCAATGTCGGGAAAGGATTAGAAACCAAGCCTTGTGACAGCCCAGAAGCTGGATTCCTTCCAAACGTGGAATGCCATGTTTGCTGATTTGTATTTTCTTTGTGTGTTCAAGAACTACACTGCAGAGTGCGAAAGGAGGGTAGAGAATGATGATTGAAAACAGGCCGGTGGGATGGGAGATCCTGCTCGTTGCCTACCTAGTACCTTTCTCCTTGTCTCTCATATCAAGAGTGGGCAAACTGCAATCCACAAGCTAAATCTAGCCTTCTGGCTGCTTTGATAAAAAAAGTTTAATTGGAATGCAGCCTCACATGTATTGCCTATGGCTGCTTTCATGCTACAAGGGCAGAATTGAGTAGTTGCAACAGATGCTGTATGTTCTGCCAGGCCTAATATATTTACTATCTGGTCTTTTATAGAACAAGTGTGCCAACCTCTGTCTTATATTCACAGAATTCCATTTTGATGGTGGCAGCCATGTGCCAATTTTTTAAAAGTCACTTTCTTATAGCTGGAGGTAACCACATGATCCAGTTCTGCCTAATGAGATGCAAGAGAAAATGAACTTGGGGGAGGCCTCCAGGAAAACTATTGTTTGCCATATAAAGCTGGCACTGGCCACTGCCCTTCTCCTTTCTCTTTCTTTTTCTTCCTTGTGGAGTGGCTATGCTAACACTTTTTGGGGGCATGGTTCCCACTTCTGGTGCCTGGTGGAAATGGTGGCTTTCTTGTGACTGTGAGGATGAAAGTAACATCCCAAGGACCTAAGTGGGAATGTGGGTTCTTAATGGCTTCCTTGAGTAGTTGCTTTAGTCCTGGACTGGTTAACCCTAGAAAGATTAGCCCATTGGCTGACCCACCTACAAGGGTTTCTATACATTGTAAACAAATGGAATCCCAACTGAAAACTAGGCTGGTCTTGATGGTATGAGTCAGAGAAAACGGATGTCAGGGAATGTAAGAAGCTGCCCGCCCTGTCCTACTTCCATGGAAACATTCTAGGTAAGATTAAAATCCCCAAGTCCTGTAATGAAATTTCTATCTTCAGTGTTAGATGGTCACTTTTTTTTTTGAGA
>NW_012098987.1:5379998-5413537 GCF_000951045.1 Mandrillus leucophaeus | reverse complement strand
GCCTCCCAAAGTGCTGGGATTACAGGCTTGAGCCACCGCACCCGGCCAATGTTGATTTTTAAGATAGGAATTTTACTTCATTTTTAAATAACAAAATCTTTAAAAATAATTTCATTTGGCCATTTGTATGACTGCGTCTGTCTCACAGACATCCTTTAAGAAAGCATAAAATATGCTTTGTTGAGGGATAAGTTTAAATATTATTTGGTTATTATTTCTATCTTGGTTTGATTGCTTTATACCAAAAAGGCCAGTAGTTGGTTTCGCTCTTGATGATTTTGTCTACAAATTATTATAGACTTTTGGCTACCATGCTTGTGAAGTTTCGAAGTCAAGCAAATGTGGTTAAATTATAAAAAAGTGATCAGAATGTATAAGGCAGTTGGTGTGTTAAATAATCATATTTCCGCAATTCAAAGGAATCATTTTCTCTTCTTTTCTATCTTATGAATGACAGCAGATCCACCACACTCCCTCAACAGAAAAATGGTTCTAAAATGTAAGCACAGCCAATGATGGCTCAGCCTCCTCTCCACGTATCTGTGAAATGACAAAGCGGTCTGGAAATATTCCTGATTTTTTGTTTTTTAATTAAAAACCCTAGAGTTTAAGGGTTCTGAGTCAGGATGTAAATAAACTGTTTACTTTAAATAAAATCTGGGAATTTAGGACAGGTGTGGTGGCTCACGCCTGTAATCCCAGTACTTTGGGAAGCCGAGACGGGTGGATCACGAGGTCAGGAGATCGAGACCATCCTGGCTAACATGGTGAAACCCCGTCTCTACTAAAAATATATTAAAAATTAGCCAGGCATGGTGGTGGGCACCTGTAGTCCCAGCTACTTAGGAGGCTGATTCAGGAGAATTGCTGAACCCAGGAGGTGGAGCTCACAATGAGCCGAGAACGCGCCACTGCACTCCAGCCTGGACGACAGAGTGAGATTCTATCAAATAAATAAATAAAATAAAATAAATAAAATCTGGGAATTTAGAAGGGCATGAGAACTTGTATCACTTGTGTAGGCAGAATTCCAAAATGGCCCTGAAGATTCTACCCTTTGGTGTGCATGCCCTGTATAATCCTTCCCTTTGTGTGCAGGCAGAACCTGTGAATATGATGGGATATCACACATCTAGGTGAGTAAGCAATGGACTTTTCATTAATCAAAAGGGGGGTTTTGTGGGTGGGCCCTAGAGAGTGGAAGTGTGGGAAGACCTGTGAGGGAACCACGTAGCTGAGACCTGAGGGCAGCCTCTAGGAGCTGAGGGCAACCCCAGCTGTTTCTCGACCAGCAGGAATCAGGGACCTCAGTCCTACAACTGCAAGGAAATGAACTCTGCCAGCAATCCGAATCAGCCTGGAAGGAAGACCTTAAGCTCCAGATGAGACCCCAGACCCAGCCAATACCCAGATTTCTGTCCAGTGTGATTGATCAGAGGACCCAGCTAACCTGTGCCAGGATTCCTAACCCATAGAAACTGTGAGATAATATATTTGTGTTGTTGTAAGCTGCTAAGGTTGTGGTGATTTGTTATGCAGCAGTAGAAATCTAATAAAATCACATCCAAAGCCTATCTTTGATAACACTTACAGCCAGGGAGCTCATATTCTATTTGTAGGAAAGAGATATCTCTTCTCTAGAACTTTTCTTCTGGGGTTGAGGGTCTGTTGGATGAGTGTTGTACTTGGCAAGGAACCCATAAAAGTTCATAAGAATGACTTGATTGACAGTAAAATTCATCCATTCATTTATTCATTTTAAAAAGATTTGAGTGCCTGCTCTATGTTAGGCATGCTTCCAGGTATTATTTTATATGATGATGCTCAGTTTTTTCTGTTTTCCCCTCTAGATACTATTTCCACTCTTCTGTGTCTCGCGATGCTTAATTTTGTAGACTACTCTGTAGGGCTTCCATGTATTATGGATGAAACATGAAATAAACTAACAGGAAGATTAAAGTATAGAAAGAGAATGAAAAAGTCAGGACATGTATTTCCCTGAGTTTTTCCCTATGGGAGAACCTTGAATTAGCTGCCTTTCTCCATCTTGTTGGTCTATCTCTGAGTGGCCCCCTCCCCTTGTCCCTGTTCCTGGATGGTAAGGTCTCCCCACATCACTAGTCCTGGTGTACTGCCCTCTCCCTGCTGGTATACCAAAACCTTTGCCATACCTTTATAAGAAGTTTCTTTATCAAACTCTCTCCATTTCTTTGATGCTCTTTCCTACCAGTACCTTGAGGATACAACAGCAAACATCCCCCCTGAATACTGGGTATTTGGAGCCATTGGATCGGGGGATTGGATTCTAGTTTCAGTTCATTTTCCATCTATCTACAGGAACATGGTCTTTCAGGAACACTGTTTCCTTATCTGTACAATGATAGAAGAATTTAAAGTATCTCTAAGGTTTCTATCAGGTCTCATAATCTATAAATTGGTAGGTGGGTTATAAAACTTACATTATGTGATGTTCGGAGCAAATATAATTTCTTTACTTGTGACTGATCTGGACTTCCTCATAAATATAAACCCTTCCATTGGAGACTATATTCAAGCCAATGCAATGAAATAATGTAACTTTCCCTTTAGAATACAAGGTAAAAATGTCCAGTCTCTTGAACTTCTTAGTTCAGTTTTTAGTCCCTTCTCCAGCTTCTCTCCAGGATGGTGTCTCCGCTCTGGTGGGTGGGCACCAGCTTATGTTTTGTGACCTCCTAAGGAAAGGAGTTTCTCTTCTTTGACTTGCCTGTATCCTTAGGCTCCTCTGATTTCCAAGGCATTATTCCCTGTCTGCCTCCTTGCAGCGTGTTCTGTAGACTTTCATAAGGTCTAGGGCAGAGATTGGCAAACTTTTTCCATAAAGGGCCACAGACAGTAAATGTTTTAGGCTTTGTGGATCATATGGTCTTTGTTACAACTACCCAACTCTGCAGCTGAAATGCAGCCAAAGATAATATGTAAACAAATGAGTGTTTCTTTATAAAAATAGGCCACTGAGTTGGATCTGACCTGTGGGCTGTAGTTTGCCCACTCCCTGTCTACATGCTCCTTGGCTTTCTCGACTTCCCTTGGCTGTCAGTCCTGTAGACCCCGGCCCCTGAATCCTTACCAGGCAGGGCTCCAACTAGGTCCATCTGGCTCCCTAGCCAGAGGAGTCCACTCCAAGCCGGTTAAGCCTTCAAGAATCTGAAACTCAGAACCAGCTCACACAGGAACAAAAGCCAGCTCCAGTCTTTCCGATGTACTTCTCCCAGCTTCATGCGTATATGCCTCAGTTTACCTGAGTGTTTTCATAACCATTCTGTCCTAATGCTTTGCCCCAAGAAGAGAGTAAAAACAAAAACTTTGTAGGCCACTGTTTCTTGTTCCCTTTTTCTATCTCCTAGTGTCAGAAGGGTCAGATTTCCACTCCTGACCTTTATTCTTTTTCTGCCATATTCTTACTCTTACCATAGAATGATAAACTTCTTGGTCTAGATGTGGAAGGAATATATATATTGAGTGCCTTCTCTGTGATATGAGAGAACTATTTGTGTTCTTCATATGTGCACTCTTAGTTTTTAGTATGTTCAAGGGGAAATGAAGGAATTTTGAAAATCCTGTTTTGAGAAAATAGTCTGGTTTTAGGACTAATACCGTTCTACAGAAATCTATTTTGAATATCAAAAGCTGCATATCAACTCTCTCACTTTCTCTACATGCCTTTTGACATCTGATACCACTAAACTTACACAAATGCTTCTAGTGAACTAGGGGGAAAGTCTTGTATTCAGGAAAGCAAATGAGAAAAGCACATTAATATTTTTTCTAAGTAGTACCCCTATTACAAGTGAAAAGCAAAATGAGGCAGCTATATAAGATACACTGGAAAAGCATCCTCTTTCTAAACAGTTATACTTTATCTTTTATACAAATCAGGACTGATCATAACTTACTCAACAGAGGTGGCTCCAAATGACTGGGCTGTTCCCTAACCAGTATTACTTTCAAAACCCAAAGTTTCCCTACACAAAGATGTCAGAAACATATGCTGGTTGCTCTCTAAGGCACTTCTGAAAGAGATAACAGTGGAGCAAAGGGAAGAACTTAATCTCAGGGTTTTACAGGACTACATTCCCATCTCTACTTTGTTCCTCAATGGCTATGAAATTGTGGGACTAGTTCTTTACTCTTTCTGAGTCTCATGTTTCTTATTTTAAAAGTTAGCATTAAAATATGTACTTTAAATACAACTGCCTAGAATAAAACCTGATAAATAGTGGATACTCAAAAAAAAAAAAAAAAGGACTTTGATACCTATGGCCATTATTATCAGAAATTTAAAATATCTTTAACTTAGTGACATTAGTGGATAGTCACAACTCTCTTTCATAAATTCTGTGTACCTGTAAAGGCTCCTTAGTGAGTTGAATTGAAGTTGGACTGAATTGGACAGTGCCTAGATAAGTCCTCACTATCTTTGTGTTTCTTCATTCCTTATCGGTGAAAGAAATCAATAATAGGTTGGCTGGTACTGGATATAAGTACAATTTGTGATATGAAACACATATATTGCCTTTATATTTTTAAAATCATAATTCTTCATTGGCAAAGCACAAATATACTAATGGAATGTACTATTTTAATTGACTAGACTGATGTGTAGACCCTGTGGTTCATGTCAAGAAGGGAGTGGGTTTCAGATTTGTATGAGCAATTCAATCCTTTTAATAGTGTACTCCATTTGTCTCATTTTCAACAGACAGAGAGGAAACCCGCCACCCCTTGCTTTTTTCATTCTCAATAATACTTAATGAGAAATGCATTATCAAATTAGGTTAAAAAAAAAAAAACAAAGAAGTTCCAAACCATTTAAAAGTTAGTACCAATTGTTACATTGCCCATAACAAATCCATAGCAGAAAATTATTAGATTAAGTATCAAACTCACTGTTGCTGTCTTACTCCATTGATTGCTATTCTCTGTGGAGAGGCAGACTCAATGTTATTGCCTGTAGATTGTTTTATAGATTGTTCTAAAAATACATTTTAGTTTCCTAATTCCCATGAGAGAGTTCGAATGGCCACAGCTGATGGATTTATCAAAGGGTAGCTGCAGACATCTGCACTGTGTTTCCTGATATTTTTGATGTTTTCTGTGATTATTTAAATGTAATGCAACTGACCCATAGCCCAATCAGTTTAACTTTACATTGAGAGTTTACTGGAGATAGTGGAGGTGGGGAAAAGGGTGAACTTCATGATGAAAACTCATGTGTAGAGGTAAAAGATGTCTTGAGGAAGTAGACCAGAAAGAAAAAAAAAAACAATTACACCCTCAAAGGCTGCCCAGGTAAGACCCCATTATAAGAACTGAAGAACTGTGGAAAACTGGAAATGAACATGAGAAATGGATAATGGTTCCATGGTCCACCCTGTGCCTATTCTCTTTCCTTTGCCCATTCAGCATTTTCTCTCATGCTTTGTGCCCTCTCCTGCTGCCTATGCCTGGCCCAGGGGCACCTCCTCTAAACCTCCCCTTCCTTTCTGCCATTTCCTTAATCTTCATTAGAAAGTATTGGATCCCTGGCCTGGGTAATGGAATTGCTAATGTTATAATCTGATACCAGATATAAATGTGTTGGTGTCTGCAAGGCACTGTCTTTAAATTGTACAATGAGGGTTTGGGTAACCTGGGACTTGTCTGACTGTAATGGAGAGAAGATAAATTGTGGAAGCAGGATAGTTGGAGAGATCATTGAATGCAGGAAGCTGCTCCAACAGATCAGATTTCCTCAACTCATACCTGCTTAATCTAAGGAATGAACCAGCTCTGGACATGCACGTCAGAACATTCCATTTTAGTTTGATGAGGATAAAAGCGCATGACTGAGGGAAGATGGCAGAGCGAGAGGGCCCAAAGGTGATGACAGCTGTGGCAGGAGGAGCCCACTAAGGGAAAATCAAGAGGTCAGAGGTGCTAAGAAGGCATCACTTCCAACACTGTGCCTGCTGCTACTGTGTTTATAGAGTGGTGAAGATAGAATTCAATAAAAAGGAGGGGAAGTGGCAGGGTGATTGACACAAATTGTATTTTTCCTATATTGTTAAGAGTAGGGGCCAGATGGTGAAAACTCTGAATGTATGCCAAGGATCTTGGGTTTCATTTTATGGGTGGTGAGGCTGTGGAATTCCTAACACTCTTGTGCTATAAAGCATGGAGGTTAGTCTTGGGCCAACATGGTGCTCTGCACTCCACTTTCTCCCTTTGGGTCTGCTTCCCCTCAGGTGCCAGGAGCTGAATTCATACACACACACTTCTCCCTCATGGCTCCCTGTTGCCATGGAGTCTGTGCATAGGCTTTCATTTATTTCATTGTATTTTATTTTCATTTCATGTTTTTCCTTCAGTCATGATCCCCACACCCATTCTTTGCTTCCCATAGAGGCATCTACTCTGATGGACTTGGCAGATGTCCTCAGATATTTATATATCCTTGTAGTTTATGCTGTGCTCTTTGTTTGGTATGTGTTTGTGTTTTAAACACATACTAATTATATTGGAATGTAATTTTTTTTTCATTCAACAGTATGTTTTATGGCCTATCCTGTGGCTGTATGTCTATTTAATTTATTGCTTTCTATTCATGTCTAATAGCCCACAGAATCTGTTCACATTCTCTGATTTATTCCCCTAAAGTTGAGCAAGAGGTTCACTGCCTTCTAGAACAAGCACCATAACAATCAACATCTTCTTTACATTCTTTTATGGCTCTGTGCAGGAATCAAGAACTGGGGTTGCAGGTACGAGCTGTATGAAGAATTGGTTTCCCCAATTGCTGGCAGAATGCTCTCTAGAGAATAGCTAGCCCAGTTTACACTCCCACTAAAAATACATGAGAGTACCATACCCTTTCATCCCCACCAACATATTATATGTTCTAACTTTGTAGTTTTTGACAAACTTATATTTGTCAAGTGGCATCTCATTTTTACTATATATTCTTCTCCACTAATGTGATTGAATGTCTCTTCAATGATTTGGTAACTGTTCCAATTTCCTTTTATGTGAATTTCTCATTTATCATTTGTCCCTATTTTTCTGCTGTGTTTCCTTTCTATTTCTTATTTATTTGCAGGTATTCTTCATGTATTCAGATATTAACCCCTTGGCTTCTTTAATCGTTGCATATATCTTTTCCCAGGGTGTCACCTGGTAATATTATCCATAGTGTTCTTCATCAAACAGAAATACTCAACTTTGATAAAGTCAGATCCATAAGATTTTTTTGTCTTTACCTTATGATACAAACATTTTAGCTCTTGCTTATGTTCCCTCTAACTCCCTAGTGAACAGACTCTTTTTTTCATTTTCTTCTACTGGCTGTATCATTTTACTCTTTTGTATAGTTAGGACTCACTGATCCAAAGTTCACTTTTGTGTATGGTGTAAGGTAGGGATCCAGATTTGTTTTTCTCCAAATAGTCATTCTGTCTGATGTGAAATGGTATCTCATTGTGGTTTTGATTTGTATTTCTCTGATGACTAGTGATGTTGAGCATTTTTTCATGTGTGTTGGCTCCATGTATGTCTTCTTTTGATAAGTGTCTGTTCATGTCCTTCACATACTTTTTAATGGGATTATTTGGTTTTGGCTTGTTGAGTCATTTAAATTCCTTACAGATTCTGAATAGACCTTGGTTGGATGCATGGTTTGCAAATATTTTCTGCCATTCTATAGACTGTCAGTTTACTCTGTTGATAGTTTCCTTTGCTGTGCAAAAGCTCTTTAGTTTAATTAGGTCCCACTTGCCAATTTTTGGTTTTGTTGCAATTGGTTTTGAGGACTTAGTCATAAATTCTTTGCCAAGGCTGATGTCCAGAAGGTTATTTCCTAGGTTTTCTTCTAGGATTTTTATAGTTTGAGGTCATATATTTAAATCTTTAATCCATCTTGAGTTAATTTCTGTATATGGTGAAAGGTAGGGATCCAGTTTCATTCTTCTGCATATGGCTAGCCAGTTATTCCAGCATCATTTATTAAATAGGGAATTCTTTCCCCATTGCTTATTTTTGCTGAGTTTAGATGGTTATTTAGATTGCTTATTTTTGCCTACTTTAGATGGCTTAGATGGTTATAGGAGTGCAGCTTTATTTCTAATTTCTCTATTGTGTTCCATTGGTCTGTGTGTCTGTTTTTGTACCAGCACCATGCTGTTTTGGTTACTGTAGACTTGTAGTATAGTTTGAAATCAATTAACATGATGCCTTTGGCTTTGTTTTTTGTTTTTTTGCTTAGGATTGCTTTGGCTTTGGGGCTCCTTTTTGATGCCCTATGAATTTTAGAATAGTTTCTCATAATTCTATGAAAAATTATGTTGGTAGTTTGATAGGAGTAGTGTTGAATCTATAGATTGTTTTGGACAGTATGGCCATTTTAATGATATTGATTGTTCTAATTCATGAGCATAGAATGTTTTTCCATTTGTTTGTAGTCACTTCTGATTTCTTTCAGCAGTGTTTTGTAATTCTTCTTGTAGAGATCTTTCACTTCCTTGGTTAGATGTATTCCTAGGTATTTTTTGTGTGCATGGCTATTGTAAAAGGGATTGTGTCCTTGACTTGGCTCTCAATTTAAATGTTACTGGTGTGTGGAAATGCTACTGATTTTTGGACATTGCTTTTGTGTCCCACAACTTTACTGAAGTTGTTTTTCAGGTTTAGGAGCCTTTTGGCAGTCTTTAGAGTTTTCTAGGTATAGAATCATATCATCAGTGAAGAGAGATAATTTGAATTCTTCTTTTCCTGTTTTCATGCATTTTATTTCTTTCTCTTGCTTGATTACTCTGACTAGGATTTCCATGACGGTGTTGAATAGGAGCAGTGGAGTGGGATTGGGCATCCTTGTCTTGTTCTTGTTCTCAAGGAGAGTGGTTCCAGCTTTTGCCCATTCAGTATGGTGTTGGATGTGAGTTTGTCATAGATGGCTCTTACTCTTTTGAGGCATGTACTTCAATGCTTAGTTTGTTGAAAGTTCTTAGTCACTAAGGGATGTGGAATTTTAGCAAAATCTTTCTCTGCATCTATTGAGAAATAATATGAGTTTTGTTTTTAATTCTGTTTATGTGGTGAATCAAATTTACCGATTTGAGTATGTTGAACCAACCTTGCATCCCAGGAATAAAGCCTACTTAATTATGGTGAATTATCTTTTTGATGTGCTGTTTGATTTGATTTGCTAATATTTTGTTGAGGACTACTAGGTTCCTCAACATAGGTTGTATCTATGTCCGTTAGGGATACTAGCCTGTAGTTTTCTTTTTTCATTGTGTCTTTGCTAGATTTTGGTATCAAAGTGATGCTAGCTTTGTAGAATAAGTTAGGGAGGAGTCTCTTCTTCTTGATTTTTTTAAATAGTTTCAGTAGAATTGGTACCAGCTCTTCTCTGTACAACTGGTAGAATTGGATATGAATCTCTCTGGCCCAGGGCTTTTTTGATTGGCAGTTTTTTTTGTTTTCTGTTTTTTTTATGATGGTTTCAATTGTGGAACTCTATATCGATCTGTTTGGGATTTCAGTTTCTTCCTGATTCAGTCTTGGCAGGTTGTGTGTTTCTGTTTCCTCTAGATTTTCTAGCTTATGTGCATAGAAGTGTTAATAATAGTCTCTAGGATCTTTTGTATTTCTGTGGGTTTGGTTGTAATGTCACCTTTGTTGTTTTTTATTGTGTTTACTTGGATCTTTTCTCTTTTTTGTTAATCTAGCTAGCATTCTATTGATCTTGTTTATTCTTCGAAAAGACAAACTCTTAGTTTTGTTAATTCTTTGAATGAATTTTTCGATATCAGTATCCTTCAGTTCTGCTCTGATTTTAGCTTTTTTAAAAATTTTCTGCTAGCTTTAGGGATTAGTTTGCTCTAGTTTTTCTAGTTCCTCTAGATGTGATGTTAGATTGTTAATTTGAGATCTAACTTCTTGATGTAGGTGTTTAATGTGAAAAGCTTTCCTCTTAACACTGCTTTTGCTGTATCCCAGAGATTTTAATATGTTGTGTCTCTGTTTTCACTTACTTAAAAGAATTTTTGCCTTAATGTTGTTATTCACCCAAAAGTCATTCAGGAGCAAGTTGTTTAATTTCCATGTAATTGTGTGGCCTTTGAGGGATCTTCTTGGTATTGATTTCTATTTTTATTCCACTGTGGTCCAAGGTAAATTGGTATGATTTCAATTTTTAAAAATTTATTGAGGTTGGTTTATGACCAAGCATGTGGTTGATCTTAAATTATGTTCCATGTACACATAAGAATGTATATTCTATGATTGATGGCTGAAGTAGTTTGTAGATGTCCATTAGGTACAATTGGCCAAATTGATGGAATTTAAGTCCAGAATTTCTTTGTTAATTTTATGCCTTGATGATCTAACACTTTGAGTGGGATGTTGAAGTCCCTCACTATTATTGTGTGGATATCTAAGTTTTTTCATAGGTCTAGAAGTACTTGTTTTGTGAATCTGAGTGCTCCAATATTCAATGCATATATATTTAGGATAATTAAATCTTTTTGTTGAATTGAACCTTTTTTCATTATGTAATGTGTTTCTTTTTCCTTTTTTACTGTTGTAGATTTCAAGTCTATCTGATACAAGAATAGCAAACCATGTTCTTTTTTTTTTCCTTTTTTTTTTTTTCTGTTTGTGTGATAGATCTTTCTCCAATCCTTTCCTCTGTGCCCATGGATATCATTAAGTGTAAAATGGGTCTTTTGAAGATAGTAGATGGTTGGGTCTTGCTGTTTTTTTTTGTTTTTTGTTTTTTTTTTTAATTTAACTTGCCACTCTGTGCCTTTCTGATGGGCAGTTAGACCATTTACATTCAAGGTTGGTATTGTTATGTGAGGTTTTCATCCTATTGTGAAGTTGTTAGCTGGTTGCTTTGAAGTATCTATTGTATAGTTGCTTTAAAGGGTTTGTGGACTATGTACTTAAGTGTGTTTTTGTGGTAGCAGTTACAGTTCTTCAGTTTCCATGTTTAAAACCTCCTTGAGGATCTCTTGTTAGGATGGTCTAGTGGTAAAAGTTTACCTTAGTAGCTGCTAGTCTGGAAAAAATTTTATTTCTCCTTCGCTTATGAAGCTTAGTTTGATGGGATATAAAATTCTTGGTTGCAATTTCCTTTCTTTAAGAATGCTGAATAGGCCCCCAATCTCTGCTGACTTGTGTAAGGTTTCTTCTACTAAGAAGTCTGTTGTTACCCTGATGAGGCTCCCTTTGTAGGTGATCTGACCTGTTTCTCTAGCTACCCTTAGGATTTTTTCCTTAGTGTTGACTTGGGGCAGTCTTGTCACTTTATGCCTACATGATGTTTGTTTTGTATTGTATCTTGCTGATACAATATGTATTTCTTGTACCTGGATGTCTATCCTTCTAGCAAGATTAGGGAAATTTTCTTGGATTATTCTCTCAAATATGTTTTCCAGGTTGTTTACATTTTCTCCTTCTCAGGAATGCCAATAATTTGTAGATTTTGTCACTTTACATAATCCTACATTTCTCAAAGACTTGGACTTGTTTATTTTTTAAAATTCTTTTTTTTCTGAATGGATTAGTTTGAAAGATTGACCTTCAAGCTCTGAAATTATTTCTTCTTGGTTTAGTCTATTGATAAAGTTTTCAATTGTATTGAGAAATTCCTTATGTGAATTTTTTAAGTTCAGAAGCTCTGATTGATTTTTTAAAGATGTTTGTCTCTTCATTTCCTGGATTGTTTAGAAGTTTCTTTGTGTAGATTTTCAAACTTGTCTTGAAATTTACTGAGCTTCCTTGAAATCCATGCTGTGAATTCTTTATCTGTCATTTCTGAGTTTCCATTTTGGTTAGTGACCATTGCTGGAGAGCTAGAAAGATCTCAAATTAACAAGTAGTGTCACAGTGTTCAGATTTTTCATGGTGCCAGAATTCTTATGCTGTTCCTTCTCATCTGGAGATGTTGGCACATCTAAGTTTCCTGATTATTTTCATATGGATAGAACCCTTTCCCTTTTTCTTTCCTTTCCCTTCCCTTTCCCTTCCCTTTTCCTTTTCCCTTCCCTTTCCTTTCCCCTTTCTTTTCTCCTTTCTCCTCTTTCTCTCCTTTCTCCTTTTTCCTCTTTCCTCTTTCTTTCCTCTTTCCTCTTTCCTTTCCTTTCCTTTCTTCCCTTTCCAATATTATTACTGTTTTTCTCCTTTGTTATTTTCTTCCCCCATCCAAAGGGATGTGACTATAGAAAATGTTGGGTGGAGTCTTTTGGCTTTGCTTCTCTAGCCCTGTGTAATTCTGTGAGCTGGTTTTATACTGGACTGTGTGGTTTATCCTAGATGGCTAGTAAGAGCTGGCTGTGGTCAACACAGATGGGTACATATTTGATCTTTGTTTACTGGGAGAAGGTCTCAGTTGCTACAGACAGTGGGCTAATCTGTGAAGTACACAGTGGTCTGAGCTCTCTGCTCAGCCTCATAGAGGGCGACCAAGATGAGTGGGACCAGACTGAGCAGACCCACCTACAGGTCACCCAACGGCAGGCACAAACACCAGTGCTTGAGGGAGGGTCCAGGGGATGGCCATCAAGTATCCAGAGGCATATCTAGTTTTGGGTTTTACATTTAAGTCTTTAATTCATCTTAAGTTAATTTTTGTATATGGTGTGAGGAAGGGGTCCAGTTTCAATCTTCTGCATATGGCTAGCCAGTTATCCCAGCAACACTGATTGAATAGGGAATATTTTCCCCATTGCTTGTTTTTGTCAGGTTTGTCAAAGATCAGATAGTTGTAAATGTGTGGTATTTCTGGGTTCTCTATTCTGTTTCATTGGTCTACATGTCTGTTTTTGTACCAGTACCATGCTGTTTTGGTTACTGTAGCCCTGTAGTATAGTTTGAAGTTGGTAGTGTGATGCCTCCAGCTTTGTTCTTTTTGCTGTGGATTGCCATGGCTATTCATGCTTTTTTTTTGTTCCATATGAATTTTAAAGTAGTTTTTTCTAATTCTGTGAAGAATCCCAATGGTAGTTTAATAGGAATAGCATTGAATCTATAAATTACTTTGGGTAGTATGGCCATGTTCACAATAATGATTGTTCCTAACCATGAGCATGGAATATTTTTCCATTTGTTTGTGTCATCTCTGATTTTTTTGAGCAGTGGTTTGTAGTTCTTATTGTAGAGATCTATCGTTCACTTCCTTAGTTAGCTGTATTCCTAGGTATTTTATTCTTTTTGTGTCAGTTGTGAATGGGAATTTGTTCCTGATTCGGCTCTTGGCTTGACTGTTGCTGGTATTTAGGAATACTAGTGATTTTTGCACATTGACTTTGTATCCTAAGACTTTGATAAAGTTGTTAATCAGCTTAAGAAGCTTTTGGGCTGAGACTATGGGATTTTCTACATATAGGATCATGTTGCCTACAAACAAGGATAGTTTGACTTCCTCTCTTTCTATTTGAGTGCCATTTATCTTATTCTCTTGCCTGATTTCCCTGGCCAGGACTTCAAGTACTATGTTGAGTAGGAGTGGTGAGAGAGGGTATACTTGTCTTGGGCCAGTTTTCAAGAGGAATGCTTCCAGCTTTTGTCCATTCAGTATAATGTTGGCTGTGGGTTTGTCATATATGGCTCTTATTATTTTGAGGTATGTTCCTTCAATACTTAGTTTATTGCGAGTTTTTAACATGAAGGAATGTTGAATTTTATCAAAAGCGTTTTCTGCATCTATTGAGATAATCATGTGGTTTTTGTCTTTAATTCCGTTAATGTGATGAATCAAATTTATTGATTTACATATGTTGAACCAACCTTGCATCCCAGGGATAAAGCCTAATTGATAATGATGAATAAGCTTTTTGATGTGCTGCTGGATTTAGTTTGCCACTATTTCGATGTGGATTTTTGCATTTATGTTCATCAAGAATATTGGCCTGAAGTTTTCCTTTTTATTGTTGTATCTCTGCCAGGTTTCATTATCAGGATGATGCTGGCCTCATAGAATGATTTAGGGAAGAGTCTCTCCTCCTCAATTTTTGGAATAATTTCAGTAGGAATGGTACCAGCTCTTCTTTGTACCTCTGGTGGAATTCAGCTGTGAATCCATCTGGTCCTGGGCTTTTTTTGTTGCTAGGCTATTTATTAGTGCCTCAACTTCAGAGCTCATTACTGTTCTGTTCAGGGATTCAATTTCTTCTTGATTCAGTCTTGGGAGGGTGTATGTGTCCAGAAATTTATCCATTTCTTCTAGACTTTCTATTTTGTGTGCATAGAGGTATTCATAATATTCTCTGATGGTTGTTTGTATTTCTGTAGGGTCAGTGGTAATATCCCTCTTGTTATTTCTGCTTGTGTTTATTTTAATATTCTCTCTTTTTTTCTTTATTAGTCTAACTAGAAGTGTATTATATTTATTTTTCCAAAAAGCAGCTCCTGGATTTGTTGGTGTTTTGAATGTTTTTTTTTTCATGTCCCAATTTCTTCACTTCTGCTCTGGTTTTGGTTATTTCTTGTCTTCTGATAGCTTTGGGATTCATTTGCTCTTGGTTCTCTAGTTCTTATTAGTTGCAATGTTAGGTTGTTAACTTGAGATCTTTCTAACTTTCTGATGTGAACATTTAGTGCTATAAATTTCCATCTTAACACTACCTTAGCTATGTCCCAGAGATTCTGGCATATTGTATCTTTGTTCTCATAGTTTCAAAGAACTTCTAGAATTCTGCCTTAATTTTACTTACCCCTAAAATCATTCAGGAGCAGGTTATTCAATTTCCATGTAATTCTATAGTTTTGAATGAATTTTATAGTCTTGATTTCTAATTTAATTGTGCTGTGGTCTGAGAGACTGTTACGATTTTGGTTCTTTTGCATTTCCTGAGGAGTGTTTTACTTTCAATTATGTGATCAACTTTAGAGTATGTGCTATGTGGCAATGAGAATGTATATTCTGTTGTTTTGTGTGGAGAGTTTTGTAGATATCAGGGCCATTTGATGCAGTACTCAGCTCAGGTCCTGAATATCTTTGTTAATTTTCTGTCTAATATTGTCAGTAGGGTGTTAAAGTCTCCCACTATTATTGTTTGAAACTCTAAGTCTCTTTGAGGTCTCTAAGAACTTGGTTTATGAATCTAGTTGCTCCTGTGTTGGGTGAATATATATTTTGGATAGTTAGATCTTCTTGTTGAATTGAACTCTTTACCATTATGTAATGTCCTCCTTTGTCTTTTTAAAAAATATTTATTGGTTTAAAGTCTGTTTTGTCAGAAATTAGGTTTACAATCCCTGCTCTTTTCTGTTTTCCATTTACTTGGTAGATTTTTCTTCATCCCTTTGTATTTTAACCTATCTGTGTCTTTGCATGTGAGATGGGTCACCTGAAGACAGCATACCAATCAATGGGTCTTGGTTCTTTATCCAGCTTGCCACTCTGTGTCTTTTAATTGGGATATCTAGCCCATTTATATTTAAGGTTAGTATTGATGTGTGGATTTGTTCTTTTCATCATGATGTTAGCTGGTTATTTTGTAGACATGTTTATGTAGTTGCTTTATAGTGTCACTGGTCTGTGTACTTCAGTGTGTTTTTGTAGTGGCTGGTAACAGTCTTTCTTTTCCATATTTAATGCTTCCTTGAGCACATGTCTTGTAAAGCATGTCTGGTGGTAACAAATTCCCTCAGCATTTGCTTGTCTGAGAAGAATCTTATTTCTTCTTCAATTAGGATGCTTAGTTTAGCCAGATATGAAATTCTGGGTTGGAATTTCTTTTCTTTAAGAATGTTGAATATTGGCCCCCTAATCTCTTCTGGCTTGTAGGGTTTCAGCTGAGAGGTCTGCTGTTAGTCTGATGGGCTTGCCTTTGTTGGTGACCTGCCCTTTCTCTCTAGCTGCCTTTAACATTTGTTCTTTCATTTTGGCCTAGAAGAATCTGATGATTATGTGTCTTTAAAAAGATCTTCTTGTGGAGTATCTTACTGGAGTTATCTGCATTTCCTGAATTGAATATTGGCCTCTCTAGTTAGGTTGGAGAAGTTCTCATGGATGATATCTTGAAATATATTTTCCAAGTTGGTTCCATCCTCCCCATCTCTTTCAGGTACACTAATCAGTCATAGATTCAGTCTCTTTACATAATCCCATATTTCTCCAAGGTTTTCTTCATTCCTTTTCATTCTTTTTTGTCTGTTCTTGTCTGCCTGCCTTATTTCAGAAAGGCGGTCTTCATGCTCTGAGATTCTTTCCTCTGCTTGGTCTATTCTGTTATTAATATTTGTGCTTGCATTATGAAATTCTTATAGGGTGTTTTTCAGCTCTCTCAGGTTGGTTACATTCTTTACACTGACTATTTTGTCTGTCAGCTCCTGCAATATTTTATGATTTTTTAGTTTCTTTGCATTGGGTTACAGTGTACTCCTGTAGTTCAATGAACTTCATTCCTATCCATATTCTGAATTCTACTTCTGTCATTTCAGCCATCTCGGCCTCAGCTTGGTTCTGAACCCTTGCTGGGGAGGTGATGTGGTCATTTGGAGGAAAGGCACTCTAGCATTTTGGGTTTTCAGCATTCTTGTGCTGATGCTTTCTCATCTTTGTGGGTTTGTCTACCTTCAGTCTTTGAGGTTGCTGACCTTTGGATGGGTTTTTCTTTTCTTTTATCCTATTTGATGATTTTCAGGATTTGGTTGTGGTATAAGATGGATTCAGCAAACTAGTTTTGTTTCTGGGAGATTCTAGGCAGCCAATGCTCAGCTCCCAACTCTTGGACTATGTGCTCTATCTCTGGAATCTTATACTGGGCCCCAACTTTGTTCTCTGGCTCCTCAAAGTTTGGAGTTTACTGTACTTGGGGGACCAAGGTGTGGCAGCTGCAGCAGACTGCTAACAGATGTAGGGCTGCCTGCCTCCCTGTGGATGTTCACCACAGTGGTGGAGGCAAGGTAGCTGGTGGACAGCAGGGGGCCTCTGCTGGATAGTGTGTGCACTGTTTTACTGGAGGTAGTGTTGGATTGGGGTGGGGTGTTAGTCAGCAGAGGCCTAGGTGCCTTCTTTGTGCCCTGCTAGCAGGAGTGATTGCTCAAGGTGTGGGAGGATCCCCTGTTCTCTGCATAGCATTAGGGCAAGGACAAGGCACTGGCAGGGGTGGGGATTGCTGGCTCTGTGCCCACCAAGGATCTGTCTGCAATGGTGGTCAGCGGGGTTGGCGGGGCGTACTGCACTCCTCTGTGCTGATGGAACAAGTAAAGCAAAACCTGCCCTTGTAGACATGTGCCAACAATGTGATGTGGGGAGTTTCTGTGGGCTCAGGGGAAGCTGCAGTACGAGGAGGGAACATGTGGGCTGGTGTGCAGCCATAGTGGCTGCCTCACTGGAGCTCTCCAACCAGTCAGGCATGGTCCACCTGCACAGAAGCCATTGTGTGGGCCCCCAGGCCACCAAAGACTGCCCTGTAAGTGTAACCAGGTTGGGGCCCCAGGAGAGGCCAGCAGCCCAAGGAGTACTCAAGTTGGACCAGCCCTATCTGATGTGCAAAACCGCTGATATGGCTTGGCTGTGTCCACACCCAAATCTCATGTTGAATTGTAGCTCCCATAATTCCCAAGTGTTGTGGGAGGGACCCTGTGGGAGACAATTGAATCATGGGCTCGGTTTCCCTCATACTGTTCTCGTTGTAGTGAATAAGTCTCATGAGATCTGATGGTTTTATAAGAGGTTTTCCCTTTTGCTTAGCTCTCTTTCTCTCTTACCTGCCACCATGTAAGATGTACCTTTTGCCTTCCACCATGATTGTGAGGCCTCCCTAGTCCATTAAACCTCTTTTTACCTATAAATTATCCAGTCTTAGGTATGTCTTTATCAGCAGCATGAAAATGGACTAATATAACTGCCCTGCAGAGATCAGGTCTGACAGTTCCCCTAGGGCTAAAGTCTCTTCTGGGAGCAACTTGAGCCTAGAGAGATGGCCTTCCCTGGCCATGCTCTGCTACAGATGTTCCTTCACTAAACCCTCTGAGCTGTATATTAGCTGGATTGCTGCCCCACCACTTTGCTTGTCTCCTGGGGGCTCCACTCCAGAGAGATGTGAGTCAGCAATCACTCAATGCTATCAGCCCAGGATGGAGGATCTATGCTGTGGGCCTAAGCCACAGGTTCCCTGTATGGTGATGAGCAGTGGAAGGTATGTGGGACCTGTGAAAGACAGTCTTGCCTCCTCTCCCTGGGTTGACTGCAGCTCACTGGAGGTGTGGATAAGGTACTTGGGATCTTTGCTCCTTCATTAGTCCAGAGGTGACAAGGACAGCTCTATTGCAGAGACAATGACAGAGAGGCTTTCAGTTGCCCCTGGAGGCCCTGTCCAGGGAGTTGATGAGTTGCTACTGGCTTGAGAGCTCTGGTGTGGGGTGGGTGGAGGCCCAGGCCTGGAGGACCTTGCCAGTGAGGAGATATGGGAATGGGCACCCATGTAACAGACTGACCACTTTTCCATAGGACTGCTGCAGTATGCTGGGAGGTCCACTCCAGTACCTAGTTGACTCAGATTTTCCAGTACCTGGAGGTATCACTAGTAAAGGCTGCAAACAGAAAAAATGGAAGCCTGCCTCTCTCCCTGGGAGCTCTGTTCCAGGGAGGTATGGATCTATGGCTGGCCCAAACACATCTATAGGATGTGGCTGGAGACGCCCAGTGAGGATGAACAGGATAAGGGACCTGCTTTAAAAAGTAGTCTGGCCACATCTTTGTAGAGCAGCTGTGCTGTGCTGGAGGTCTGCTTCAGCCCCTGGTGATCTTGGACGCTCCAAAGCCTGAAGGCTGAAACAGCTAAGTTGCCCAAACAGCAAGGATAGTGGCCCACCTCTCCCCGCCGATCCCTGGGAGTTCCATCCCAGGGAGGCACAATGCTGCTACTGGTGGCTGGCTGGAATTCCAAGCCAGTGTGTCTTATCCTGTGAGGGACTATGAAAGTGGGGCCCAGAGACCATCACTGCCCAGCCCCTAGATTCAGTCCCTTTCCTAGGGATATGTGTGGGGAACTAACCTCCCACTTTTGTGGAGCTGTAGCTACTTTTGCTGGGAAGCCCAAAAGGCTGGAGTAGCTAAGGCTCCCAGGTCTCTGCATGTGCCTGAGTGGCTGCTCTGTCAAGACTCCATATGGCTCTATGTGTCAGACTGAGGGCCCTGGTGGAGTGGGTTCACAAGTATATTTCCTGACCTGGGGATTGCAAAGACCTGTTGGAGAAGCATGGGCTCCTGGGGTTGCACATTCACACACTGTTTCCTTGGTTGAGGGAGGTTCCCTTGGCTCCATGTCACTCCCAGGTGGGCTGTCAACCTGCCTTGCTTTTCTCTGTTCTCCATGGGTCGACTTGTTTTGTTTCCTTAATTAATCCCAATGCGTGTGTTAGGTTGGTGCAAAAGTAATTGCAGTTTTTGCCATTACTTTTAATACCTGGATGTTTCAGTTGAAGATGCTGTATTTACTCACCTCTTCCATTGCTCTCCCTGAGAGTCACACACTAGCTGCTTCTAGTCAGCCATCTTGGCCACTCCCCCTTTATTTGATTTTTATATATGATGAGAAGTAGGGGTCTAGTTTCATTCTTCTACATATGGTCATCTAGTTTTCTCAGCACCATTTACTGAAAGACTGTCCCTACCCCACTATATGTTCTTGGTGCCTTTGTCAAAACTGGGTTAGCTGTAAATGCATGGTTTTATATCTGGGTTCTCTTTTTTATTACATTGGTCTATGTATCTGTCTTTGTGCCAGTACCACCCTGATTTGGTTACCATAGCTTTGTAGTGTAGTTTGAGGTCAGGTAGTGTGATGCTTCAGGTTTATTATTTTGGTTAGGATTGCTTTGGCTAATTTGGTATCTTTTGTGGTTCCATACAAATTTTAGGAATGTTTTTTCTACTGTGAAGAATAACGTTGGTATTTAATAGCGATTGCATAGAATCTATAGATTGCTTTGGATAGAATTGTCATTTTAACAATATTAATTTTACCATCTCATGAGCATGAAATATCATTCCATATTTTGTGTATCCTCTTCAGTTTCTTGCATCAAAGTTTTTTATAGTTTCCCTTGCATAAATCTTTCAATTCTTTGGTTAAATTGCTTTCTAGGTGTTTTATGTTCTTTGTAGCTATTGTAAATGGGATTGCTTTTTTAATTTCCTTTTCCAATTGTACTATTGATTTTTGTATGTTGATTTTGTAACCTGCAAACTTACAGAATTTGTTTTTCAGTTCTAACAGTTTTCTTGGTAGAGTCTTTAGGTTTTTCTAAGTATAAGATTACATTATTTGCTAACAAGGCTAATTTAACTTCTTCCTTTCAAACTTGGATGTCCTTTATTTCTTTAGACTAAATGCTCTTTCCAAGACTTCCAGTATTATGTTGAACAAAAGTGCTGACAGTGGGCATCCTTGTCTTGTTCCCTATCTTAGAGGAAAAACTTTCAGTTTTTCCCCATTTAGTACAATGTTAGCTGTTGGTATGTCATGTATGACTTTTATTATGTTGAAGTATGTTCTTTCTATACTCAATTTGGTGTGGGTTTTTATCATAATTGAATTTTATTGAATGCTTTTTCAGCATCTATTGTAATGATCATGTGGTTTTTCTTCCTGGTTCTGTTAATGTAATATATCATGTTTATTGATTTGCATATGTTGAACCATCCTTCATCTCTGGGATGAAGTCTCACTTGATCATGGCTAATGATCTTTTAACATGTTCTTGAATTCAGTTTGCTAGTATTTCATTGAGAATTTTTGCATCTATGTTCATCAGTGTAATCGGCCTGTAGTTTTCTTTTTCTATTGTGACTTTGTCCAGTTCATTGATTTTTTTTTAAGAGATAGGTTTCACTGTGTTGCCTAGGATGCACTCAAACTCCTGAGCTCAAGAGATTCTCTCACCTTAGCCTCCTAAATAGTTGAGACCACAGGTGTGTGCTACTGTGCTCAGTTTGTCTGGTTTTGGTATCAAGGTGACGATGGCCTTGTAGAATGAGTTTGGGAGTGTTATCCCCTCTTCAATGATTTTTAAGGAGTTTCAGTAGGTCGGTATTAATTCTTCTTTGTATGTTTGACAGAATTCAGCACTGAAGCCATTAGATTCTGGGCTTCTCTTTAATGGAGAACTTTTTATTATGGCTTTGATCTTGTTACTTGTTATTGGTTTGTTGAAGGTTTATACTTCTTCCTGATTTAATCGTGGTGGTTGTATGTGTCCAAGGATTTATCTATTTCCTCTAGGGTTTCCAATTTGTTGGTGTGTAGTTGTTCAGAATAATCTCCAATTATTTGTATTTCTGTGATCTCAGTTATATCTCCTTCACTTCTGATTTTATTGATTTGGGTCTTCTCCCTTTTTTTCTTTGGTAATCTAGGTAAAGGTTTATTGAGTTTGTTGGCCTTTAAAAATCCAACTTTTTGTTTCACTGATACTCTGTATTTTTAGTCTTAATCTTATTTAGATTTTGGTATATTATATGTCCATTTTCATTCATTTCAAGAAATTTTTCAATTTCCTTCTTAATTTCTTCATTGACCCAATGGTTGTTCAGCGCCATATTGTTTAATTTCCATGTGTTTGTGTATTTTTCAAGGTTCCTTTTGTTATTGATTTCTAGTTTTATTCCATTGTGTTCAGAAAAGATACTTGTCATAATTTCTATGTTTTTGAATTTAAGATTTGTTTTGAACCCTAAGGTATAATCTAGTCTAGCAAACGTTCCATAAGCTGATGAAAATATTGTGCATTCTGTAGAAGTTGGGGGAAATGTTCTAAAACTGTCAGTTAGGCCTAACTGATGTTTCTTTGTTCATTTTCTCTCTAGATGATCTGTTCATTACTGAGAGGAGGGTGTTGAAGTCCCCTACTATTATTGTATTGCAGTATATCTCTCCCTTTAGATCTATTGATGCTTGCTTTATGTACCTGGGAGCTCTGGTGTTGAGTGCCTAGATATTTATAATTGTTATATCCTCTTGCTAAAGTGACTCCTTTATCATTTTATAGTGACCTTATTTGTCTCTTTTTCAAGTCTATGATTTGTGGTTTATTTCATCTGATAGATATTATAGCCACACCTGCTCTTTTATAGTTTTCAGTTGCATGGAACATCTTTTTCTACCCCTTTACTTTCAGTCTATGTGTCTCTTTATAGGTGAGTTTTTTGTGGGCAGCATATAGTGGGTCTTGTTTCTTTATCCATTCAACCATTGTATGGCTTTTAATTGGAGAACTGAGTCCATTTATGTTCAATGTTATTATTGATAAATAAGGACATACTACTGCCACTTTGTTGTTTGTTTCTGGTTATTTTGTAGCTCCTATTTTTCTTTTTTTCTTACTGTTTTCCTTTGTGGTTAAGTAATTTTCTATGGTAGTATGTTTTAATTTGTTGCTTTTTATTTTTAGTAAATTGATAATAGGTTCTTGCTTTGTGATTTCCATGAGGCTTACAAAAAACATCTTATAGGTATCACAAGTTATTTGAAAGAGATGCCAACTTATCTTAGATCATGAAGAAAGTAATATAAACAAATAAAGAAATAATGAAAAATGTCCTCTATACTTTATTCTCCCCTGACCATTTTGACTTTACGTTCTATCAATTTACATATTTTTATTTTGTCTGTCTCTTATCAGATTGCTGTAGGTATTATTGTTTTTGATAGATTTGTCTTTTAGACTTTACACTAGAGTTAGGAGTGGATTGTACACCATAATTACAGTATTAGAGTCTTCTGGGTTAGTTCATGTACTTAATTTTACCAGTGGGTTTTATACCGTCAGATAGTTTCTTTTTGCACATTAGTGTTTTTTTTCTTCTTCTTCCAGATTGAAGAACTCCTTTTAGCATTTCTTGTTAGACAGATCTAGTGTTGATGAATTTTGTCAGCTTTTGTTTGGGCAATACTTTATCACTTCCTCATATTTGAAGGATAGCTTTTCTGGATACAATATTCTTGGATGGCAGATTTTTCTTTCAGCGTTTAAAAAATGTCATCCCTCTTCTCACTGGCCTGTATGGTTTCTATTGAGAAGTCTGTTGGCAGATGAATTGAAGCCCCTTTGTATGTTATCTGGTTAAGTTTTATTTTTTTCTCAATTTTCTTAAGATAGCTATTCTGAATTCTTGGTCAGAGTTCACATATTGCCATCTTGTTAGGGTCAGTCACTCATTCCTTGCTTTGCCTATCTGAGGAGGTTGTGATTCCCATTTCGCCATTGTTTCTTGCGCATGTATATCTATGTCTTATAATTGAAGAATTATTTATTACCATCTTCTCTGTCTGGCTGTTTTCTTTTTTATTGGATACGTTTGCTTAGAGAGTCTTTGTAATTTACTTGTTGGTTTTGTTTTTAAATTTTTGTTCCTGCTGGGTTGCTGCTGCTTTTTCAGTACTAGATCGAGCCTTAAGCCTCGGTTTGCTTTGGTTCTAGGAAGCATTCAGAGTACCACCCATCTAAGATAAGGGAGGTCCCAAAGGGGACATCCTAGTAGTGTGGGAAGGCTGACTTTTGCACAGAGGACCTGTGGAATGGAGTTCCTACAGCACGGTACTGCTGAACAGCTTCTCTGACTTGGCATCTCCTTTGGTTGAGTTACAAAGAAGTTTCCAGGGCTGAGAATGGTAGTCCCACTTCCCCCTTTGTCTCTGGCTGTCCTGGGGGATAGTTCTCCCTTCAGGTACTCAGTGCTTCCTGTGAGTTGAGGCAAGGATTGGTCTCCTGCCTGAGAACCCAAAATGGTGGAGAAGCTGATTGTTCACCTCAATCTGACTTTTTTTCCAGTGAGAAATTTTTGAATCAGGGAGAAATTTTTTTGTGCACTTAGTGCTGCGGGGCGGGGAGCAGCATAAGAGGTGCTATAGATATGGAAGCCTGATTCTCTTACCATCTTCTCATAGATTTTTCACTTCTTTATGGCCCTGGGAACTGTCTCATCCTCATATTTGAGTTCTGGAATTTTGTTGGTGATAATCTTGGCACTGTATATTTGATTTTGGTTTTCTGAGGGGGACAAGGAAATGGAGTGAAACTAGCTTGTTTTGATGCTACATTTGAAACCAGAAGTCCTCTTGGTTTTTTTTTTTTTTTTTTTCTCTCCCTGAACAGAAGTTGGCCATTTGGACTTAAAGTATCTTAATCCAGAGTTGAGTAAGTGTCAATGAATCGAGATTGGCCACAAGGCTGGATGAAGGTGGAAGGAGTTCTTTTTGTTGTTGTTTTTAACCTTCTGTATCCAGTTTGAAGTATGCTGAGAACGTATCCTTTATAGAGGCGTGTGTTTTATTTACAGTCGTTGTGAGAAGAGTAGAAGTGGAGAAGGAAGTAAGTGAGGCTTGGCTGAATGCTTCTTCACAATGGATGATGAGTTAAAGAAAGCGGTTTCAATTTAGGTTCTGTGGGTGGTATATAGCTTGGACAAAGGCAATGTGTATATGTGAATGTGCAAGTGTGTGTGTGTACATGTGTACCTTTCATGAACTGGAACACTAGGACATCAAACTGCCTTACTTTGGGACATCTTAGACATTGAGAAACACAAAGAGAGGGAATACTTTGTTATCACCTCCAGACTGCTACTGCCTAGATAAAATGAGAAAGCTCTGTGCTTTGGTTGGCAGAAGTGGCTATTTAAATTGGAACCACCTTTTTTTCATAGTTTGTGCTTTGTGTGAACTAATGTAAAATTTACCAGAAATGTAAATAAAGGCTACACATTAATGGGTGGTTGAGCCTGTAACTAATATTTTTTTAATGCATGTGAGCATTCCTGGGGCTCTCAGAAATATTTTGGGATGTGAACTTTTTAAAAAAACCAGGTAAACAGAAGAGGGACTTAGGGCCATTCTAGTTTGGCTATTAAATGTTAATACGACTTGGGTTGTACTCATGGGATGGTGACATACTTGTTTTTGCTTTGTTAGAAACGGGCCTTTGCTCTGTTGCCCAAGATGGAGTACAGTGGTAATAATAGTTCACTGCAGCCTTGAACTCCTGAGCTAAATGGATCCTCCCATCTCAGCTTCCTCAGTGAGCTGGGACTACAGGCATGCACCACTATCCCAGCCAATTTTTGTTTTTTGTTTTTTTTTTTGTAGAGACAGTATCTCACTATGTTGTCCAGGCTGATCTTGAACTCCTGGCCTCAAGTAACCCTCCCACCTCAGTCTCCCAAAGCTTGACATACTGGTTTTTATGTGTGTGTGCATTACCACATTATATGTATTTGGAAAATAAATATATAACATATATATCACTTTTATTCACAATAGCATACTGCTGTGTTAATCTGCTTCATTTATCAATATGCCATTGATATAGTCTAACAGTCAATGAAAATTTCTAATAATAATCAGAAAGAATTAATACATTCGAAATGTTTAGGTATTCACCCACTACTGGTCTGTCTGATGAGGCCCAATTTCCTTAGCAGGGAAGTTTCCAAACATTTAAATATGCAAATGTATAAAGCCAAATGAGACATCGTTTAATTTGTTTATTGTCTTACAGTGAAAGAGAGCAAATGAGCAAGTTGATGGCTTTATGCCAATTATTTTTAGTATGATTTCTTTTGTGCTAAGGTATAGCTGAAGGCAAACCTCAAATTCTAGCATGAACATGCAGCAGCAATAACAGGAATATTTCAGGGGCTATACAATTCTTTTTGTGGGTTATGGTTGCAAATAAAATTTTAAGTTACAACTCCTTTGGCAAATACGTAATAAACTACTGGGACTAAGTCAGAATGTGTTTAAGGCCTCAGCCTCAGACCTGTTTCTATGAGACCCAAGTCCTAGGTGTCCAACATTTTCCGTGTGATCCTCTTTCCTATTACTCTTTTACCATTCACCCCACTTAATTCAACCCTAACCTCCCTCTAGTCATATGAACTTACCTGAACAGGACATGCATTTTCATAGTTAAGGAATGTGACCAACTGACTATCTTAAAATACCAGGGCCAGCAAACCTGCAGTACAACGGCGGCAGCACTGACAAACTCAGCGTGACTGGCTGTGCTCAAGTGCAGTGGCCCACATGACTTGGTCACGGGTTTGATCCATACCATGGAAGCTCCATTTCTTCTGTTCTTTTCTACCAGACTTCACGCTTAACTTCACCTAGTCATCGGTAGAATGGTTCTGTTGGTCAGAACGGGGTTTGCATAAAAGCCCTGCCTTCAGCCAACTTCAAAGCCCTGTTCCAATGACAGCTGGTCTGGAACAGTCATGGAAATTCAAAGGGAGATGTTATTATTCTTGAGGAGAACTAACCAATCACGGTACTAAACCTATTTAATGATGTTTTCACCCTTCAAAAAAAGAAAACAAAGTACAGAATTTCTGTGTTTAAGGCATTTCAAGAATTAATGAGCCTCATTCTCTTTTTCTTACCCAAGGCACATCGCTGCTTAAAACCACAAAGTGCTGACCTAGCCAGTGGTTCCAGAACCCAGGGCCTCAGCACAGCATTTTAAAGCCTCATCCTTATAATAAATTACTATTTTAATGATAGTCCTGGTAACATATGGCAAACGGAAAACACTTTCTGTAGATTAAGCAACATAGTTTTCATTAATGGTTTACTATACTTGAGACCTTAAAGAGATTTAACTAATTGTTCATTTGGTACAGTTGCTGCTGAATTATTTAAAACACCTCCTTCCTGCTTTAACTTTGAATTTGCATTAGAAAGCATAATACCAATTAAGACTCCTCCATTGCCTCAAATGATCTAAAAATAATTGCAAATGAAATCCTAATCACAAATACATTTCTTTCCCTGTGACCTCTCGGTTATTGTAAGTTTAAGCGAAATAAACCAACAATACACGGAATTTACAGACGAGACAACCAGAAGGTTAGGAAATTGCTTATTAAGGTAACCAAAAATTAAAGACTAGCGGATGGCTTTTGGAAGTGCTGGAGACATGCGGTTCAGAGTTCTACATTTAGGTGGAAAACTCAGTGTTTCCATTTGACTAAGAGATGTTGAATTATCTCCAGAATTACATAATGTAAAATATAAATGTAACCACTACACTTCTGTACAACCCCAATGGTGGCTCAGTTGGCTGATTTGAGTTTTCTTTACTATGATAAATAATCAAAAGTGAAAATTGGATGCCAGGCATAACTTTGGCTGACCATGTCTTGTTTGCTTATTTTTGCTAAGCTTGTGTTTCTCTTGCCCCCTCTTCACTTTCTCCTCATGATATGAAGCTTAAATATTGACTTTAAGCCTGTCTCAGATGACTTCCTCAAGGTAGACCCAAACTATTTCACATTCCTCATACCTGCTTCTCTGGTTACCTTCCTAAAGGCCACTTCTACCTAGAATATCTGCTTCTTGCTGCCACATGTTCCTTCCATACCATTCCATGAGGTCTACTTAATGAGCCCCTTCAGTAGAGAAGTTCTCAACGAATCCTTTCTGGATCCAGGCATTCTGATTACTGTATTATGCCTGTGTACTCGACCCATGTACATGTCGGCTTTCCTAAAATAATCTGCAAATCTTGTTTTAACTTACTTTTGTGTTACTACACATTTTCACTTGAGTACATGCCGGCAGATTAGTATAGTTTGCTTACCATTACTACCAAACAGACGATACTGCTGGACAACAGGGAGCTTAGAATATCAATCTGAATCAGAGTGCCATCTACTGGCACAAATGCTACAACACTATCAACAGGATTACATGATGCTCCCTAAGCGTTCAATATGTTCACGCTCACACATACACATGCATTGTTCTCACAGTTTGATTAAATAATAAAGAATATGCTATATACATATATATAAAATGAATACTTTGCTATCACCTTAGTAATATCTATGTTTTTGAAAAAGATACAACGATGACGTGAGAAAATACTTCCATTTGGATCCTCTAAACAAAACTGTCATCTCCAAAAGATGAGTGTGAATTCTGGATTATTCCCTCTGGTTATTTTGTAGCTTAGATTTTTAAATATTTATTGAAAATCATATTTGAAATAAGGAACTGAAACAATGTACAATGAAATTTCTAAATGCCATTAAGTTCCTAGACAAGTAGCATTGTGTTGTGAATAAGACTAGTTTTTGTTTTTATTTAAATCCAGGAACTTAGTTTTTTTATAAGGCGAGCCACCCCTATGGGACTGACTACACCTTCATGTCACGAATGGCTGAGAAAGCACGATTTCTCAGCACAAAGGAATGTGGAAGGACTGTATAAAAGATCAATATTAAAAGCATTTAATCTCTGCTTGTCAGGGTAACATCTTAGCCTGTTAAATATTTTCTCAAACCCTTTAATAAATCCAATATTTTTACTCATTCTGAATAAAATTTCCTTGTGGGTAGATTTAAATAAAAGGCACAGAAGTACGTCTGTCAATTAAGAGAAAACTTGTCTGTGCTCACGTAGAGGCTGATTTGGATAGCATGGAATCATTGGCAGCAAAACAGATACCCTCATCTATAGGCCAGGACAGCTCTCAGCTGTACGGAGAACATTTCATTTCCAACAGAGAGGTGAACTTAGAACTTGTCACTGATTTTTGCACCCTCTTCATCTTCCTGTTTATTCTGTGCTTCATTAAAGTCAATCTCCACAGGGCAGACTGTCATCCGAGCCCGGCCTGTCCTGCTGTCTGCTCTCTCCAGAGAGCATCCTTCATCCTGATAAACAGGCAGCGAGCTGAGCACGTGACTGAGCTCCTTAAGGTAAATAGATTACAGAGAGTTGTTCCTTCCACGCTGGCTCAACAGAATTTGATAAGCGGAATCATTGACATGGGCATCATCGTGGAGACAATGCTTTTCCAAAAGATGGGGTTTCAAAGTTAACTGTTCTAAAATGAGATAGAGGATATTTATGTTTATCTTTGTGTCACACCATGCCTTTAAAGGCTGTATTAGCTAGTGTCATTCATCTGCCAAGTGGCTCCCTCAGGATTCTGCATCATTTATAGGATGTCTTTGCATGCCAGTTCTGGGCTAGGCACTGAAGATGTAAAGACTTACATGGGGAGGGAAAATGGTGGCCATGGTAGGAAACATAGCAAATCTCTCTTGGGAAGCCATAAAGCATGCCATATTAACAATGCCAGCCTGTGTGCTGAGTGTAGGATACGCCTGTTTGTTGGACTCGCAGATCACATTATTCCAGAGCAATTGTTTTAACTGGATGAAAGGGCAAAACTGGGGCCCCAGACTGGTTCACTCTGTCTCATGTTGACAGGGGTAAGCACAAACTTACCCCTGAGGGTCCATGGCTTTCTGTCTCACCTATTAAACCAGACCTCGACCAGACTCTGGAGAATGAAAGTCTAATCTCTCAGGTAGAGGGGCTTAGAGAAATCTTATATCCCTGAACTGAGGACAGTTAAGTTTCCATGGCCACCAGCTGAGTACTGGAATTACTTTTCCAATAGCTGGATGATGGGAACTCTGAACAAGATACCCCAAGTGTCATGGCAAGGGTAAAGCCTCAGATTGTGGGTGGCCCCATAAGAAGTGGGAAGGTTTCATCCTGGTAGATCAGGGCAAGGAAGGTCTGTGTTTGACAAGTGGAAAGCATTGTAGTGAGACTTGTTCCTACTTAACTGAGAAGGAGGGTGAAGTCAAGGAGGACTCTCAGCCAGCCCAGCCCAGTTTTCTCAGTTTATGAGGAACAAAAATCCAAAAAGTGTCCTGATGGTTGTCCCTTCTCAACAACTCCTGCAATTTCTGCTTGGGAGGCATAACCCACAACAAGAAAACCAGGACAGCTCAAGGAGATGGGTCACTCCAGGCTCCAGGCCCGGGGCAGGGCATCAAGGGCAAGGGCTGCAACATCAGTAGGGCTGTCAAACCTGTGCAAATCCGACCCATCTTCAAAGCTTAGTGTAACCAACTACTCTCCCTTTCAGATCTCCCTTCCCTCCCTGGACCACACGCAGCTCTCCTGCTTCTGATCTCCTCTTACAATGTGGTACAATTAAGCTTTTTATTATATTAGTCTCATAGTCTAATTGTTCCTTCTATGTTGTGTTACCACAATGAGATCACAATTGTGTCTTTCATTTCTTTGAAATCAGAAACACACGAGGTCAGATATGTGGTAGGTATTTAATACTTAATCTAAATTAGAGAATCAGAAAAATGACTTTGGGGAAACATTTATATAGCTTCTGCCTTTAATACAATAGAAAACAGATCCAGAGAATTGCTGCTCTATTTGTTCTACAAGCATCTAGTGAAACTTCCAAGCCACTGTGCTGGGTGCCGTGGGGGAGACAGAGAGCCCAAGAAATGAGCATAGCCTCACAGACCTTTCAGTGAGGTGTGAGAAAGAGTACGTGTGCAGCAGTTATCAAAGATGGAAACCCATATGGAAGGTGAAAACAAGGCTGTGGAATCTCAGGTGAGGGAGGTAGCGGGTCAGCTGAGAGACTCAGATGGTTTTATGGAGACAGTGGCACCTGAACCCAACCTTGAAGGATTTGATATGTGGGGTTTGGGGAAGAGTACCCAAGTGTGAATGCATTTTGGCTTTTACCAAGCTTTAAGTCCAATTCAAAACCAGACCACAGAGTCATATGTGACAACTGTGATTGTGGCGACAATTCACACTGAGTGCTGTTGTTTCAATGTCCCTCCCAGACCCACCAAGGTTTGTGTGTTGAAAGCTTGATTCCCAAAGCAATGGTGTTGAGTGATGAGGCCTAATGGGAGGTGTTTGGATCATGGCAGCTCTTCTCTCATGAATGAATTAATGCAGTTATGGCAGGAGCATGTTCCTTATAAAAACAAAAATTAGTTTGGTCCCCCTCTCTCTGTCCTTCCACCATGTTATGACACAGAAAGAAGGCCCTGGTCAGATGCTAACACCTTGATCTTGGACTTGCCAGCCTCTAGGAACACGAGACATAAATTTCTGTTTTTAGCCACTCTTCTTGGGTATGTTATGTTATAGCAGCACAAAACAGACTAAAACACTGAGCCTCCAGGGGGTTTACTGGAAGAACACTTTGATCTGCCTGAATTGGAGCTCCTCTTGATGTGGCCAACCCCAGCTCCCCCACAGAAAAACAGTTGTCTCTCTTCTTGTTTCTCAATTCCACTTGTCCCCTCTTACCCACATCCCACAAGCGCAGGGAAGTTTCCAGTCCCACTCTCCTTTGGCAGAGTCAGGCAGAGACGGGGCACTGACCCCACCTGCTCTTGCCCCAGCACATTAGACCGTGTGTTTACTCTACCTGCTGCAGTCCTGGCCCCGGCTCTGTTTTATGTAGGGTTCAAACTGTGCTCCCAGAGTCTGGACAGGAGTGCTGGCCACTTCTCTCTCAGCTCAGCCCACACTCTGCCTCCAGAGTTTGCACTTGATCTGGAGGGAAGCCAGGTGGAGCCTATTTCTGAGAAAAGCCACAGTGGTTGAGCAGCTCAGACAGCACAGACAGAAGCTACCTAGCCCTTTGCAGCTCAGACCTCTCCTCTTAATCCCTCACTCTTCCTTGGGGTTGGCTTTCCACAGCCCTCCAGCCTGCACAGCAGGTTCCAGACAAGTCAGGACACCCTTGTTTCTTCTCCCTGATGCTGCCTGGAACTCTTTCTGTCCTGCCCCACCTCCAGGAGTAGCAGCTCCAGCCTTGTTCTTGATTCTGCTCATCTGGCTCACCCTCACTGGGCATCTCTGGTGGCCAAAGCAAGTCTCCGCACAATATCCTTTTTTTTTTTTTTTTTATTTTCTGCTTGCTTGCTTTTATCTCTCTTTTCTTATTCCCTTAGGATTTAGAGGGAGAGGAAAAGCATGAGGATGCCAGGACAGCAGTATGGGGTCACAGAGGAGTACTGGATAATGCACTGCTTTTTGCAAACTCAACTTAGAAGACTGCGCCCACAATTTGCTCTTCTATCTTCTTTCCAGACATGAGTCTTCAGTCTCCTGCCCTCAACTTAGCTGGAAGCTGGATGACAGCACATTAAGAGGCTTTCTGGAAGTGGCTTTTCGATGAAAAGGGGGCCTCTCAGGTACTCCACTCTCACCTTGCAGGCCCTGCAGCAGCTGGTCTATCTGGTGGCACTTGGAGTAGGTGGTATGGGAGACCCCTCCATGCCAGGGTCCCCTGGAGTGTCTTCCTCATAGCATGAGGGTTCTTCTCAGGGATACTCAGGATAATTCACAATGGCTTTATAGTCACAATATCCTTTTTTTATTTCTTAAGTTCCTGTGTCCCAAATTTTAGTACAAATAAACATTTATACATGGCAAGAAAATATCCAGTGCTATATTCTTTAGTAAATATGTGATTTCATGTAATTTCACCTTGTCTAGTGTCACCCTCTTTGAGGCAGGGTAGTCAATCAGGATATTAGCCAATTTACTTTCCCTCACCTTCCAGCTACTCCTTACTCTTATCACCTGACTGTGAATGGGAGCCTCACTCCTTCACCCTGAGCTATCCATCAAGACCCAATACCAGGGCCAGGTCTGGTGATGGTGATCAGACTGAGCTCACACAGCTGCCCCAGAATATCCAGATACTTTAAAACACTACTTGCTTGGGGCTTTCTGTAGGTTTGGACCGAGTGAAAAGGCTAGAGGTGGGTGGCCATAATTGGTCCCACAGGCTTGGTATTTGAAAATATGGGTAGTAACCTCTAGACCCCGGCCTGATGGTATGAGAGCCTCAAGCTCTGAGAACTGGTGGGTCCAGGACAGCCCAGCTCCCGGCCAGTCTGATTAGGTGGGAGGGGAATAGAACAGGATCCCACCTGATCCTTCTCTACCTCCATCCCTAGAAACCCCATTAGGGGTTGTTAAATATCTTAGATTAGCTCACCAATAAGTCTCAGGATATAGTCACTGGCAAAAATGGCATGAAATGCACAGACATTAAGTTCTTAATATTAATCTTCTCCAAAGAGGTTTAACACTATTAAAAACTGAAAATAAACTCAACATAGCTTGCATTTTAGAAATGGTCCTCTAGATGCATTCAAATGTGTGATAAAGATGATCCTTTTCAATCTGCTAAGCAAATGTTTTAGAATATGTGAACTCAAGGCTAATTCAGCCGAAGCACGTTCTGCAGATTGCAAGCCTTGGCTCCCTCTAGTGGCCCTGACTTAGCCTTTGTTCTAGGCTTATAATATTCAGGACTTAACTGTATGGGGATTTCAAAGCCCAGTTCAGCTAGCACCTCTTCCTTGTAATGCTCTGGTGACTCTTGACTACATGTATCTCCTCCCACTATAAGCAACTTCGTTATTTTCTGTTGCTAACAACTAGCATTTTAAAATATTCAGTTTATAGGTGAATTGTTTCTTGTGTATTGTCTTTCCCCCAAAAAAATCACAATCGTGTCTTTGAAATGGAAAACACAGTATCAGGCATGCAATACTATCGAATACTTTAAATTTAGGAATTATATTATTAGAGTTAGTAGAAATCTTTGTATGTTAAGAAAGCTGCTCCTTTCACAAAATGAGAAACAGATCCAGAGAATCACTGCTCTATTCATTCCACAAGTGTTTGTCAAGTGAAACC
>NW_012098987.1:5376250-5378638 GCF_000951045.1 Mandrillus leucophaeus | reverse complement strand
TTTTTTGTATTTTTAGTAGAGACGGGGTTTCACCATGTTAACCAGGATGGTCTCAATCTCCTGACCTCGTGATCCGCCCGCCTCGGCCTCACATGCTAAGTTTACTTCTAATCGATATTACGTGATTGAGATTTTTGAACCATAAATTGACCCTAGATTATAGGAGGGAAGACCTTGCATTTCTTTTTGTACTTAGTAGGTGCTCAATGAATGCTTCCTCAATTAACAGATGACATGAACAGGGCTGTGTTTTAGAAAGAGGAATTTGCCAGCAAGGTTTAAACTAGATTGGCAAGAAGGGAGAGACTGGATACAGGAAGGCTGCTGAGGACATTATTATTCATTTTCATTACCTAAACTAGATGAGTGGAAATGAGAGTAGAAAGAAGAGTAGAATCAATATTGCTATTTTGTTGTGATTATTTGTGACCCTCTTCCTCAGTGAACTGACAATGTCATGAGAGCAAGAACTCTTACTTGGCACTGTATCCCCACTACCTAACAATAACTAGCACATGTAAGTGCTGAGTATGTATTCAGTGAGCTGTGGAATAAATGTTGACTGGCTTTTTGAATAAGTAATTGAGATAGTGTTATTTGAGGGGCATTGGCCATCCAAGCCCCTGAACAAGGAGCAGCCAGAGATGCTGGATGTGAGCCTAGGATTTGGGTGACCCTGGCCCAGGGCAGAAGGGACACAGCACACAGCAGCAATCCCCACCTTCTCAATATCCACTCCCTTTAGCCTGTGCTGGGCAGGCCTTCATCCCTACATCCTATAAAAACTTCACGTTTGGGTCACCCACACCCTCATGTCCTTCTCTCCTCTCTCATTTAATGTGTCATTAGCATTTGTCACAGTTGACCATTCCATACTTGCAACAGTCTCTTCACTTAATTTCCAGGATACTACTGTCCTGGTTTTCTTCCTACCTCGCTTATGGCTCTTTTCATTCTAGTAATTCCAGCTTAGCCTTCTCTTCCCATTTTTTTTTAAGAGTTGGGGTCTTGCTCTGTCACTTAGGCTGGAGTGCAAGGTATGAACATAGCTTACTGTAGCCTTGACCTCCTGGGCTTACGTGATTCTCCCCACTCAGCCTGTCAGACAGCTGCTATTAACAATTTTTAATCAGTGGTTTTCACCTTAGCTATGCATTAGAATCACTGAGTTTTAAAATTTCTTGATATTCAAACTGGACCCCAGACCAGTCCAATCAGATCTGTGAAGGAAGGGTGGAGATTCAACATTTTAAAAAATTCTAGTAATTTCAATGTGCATGGAGTGTTGTAAACCACTTCTGTAAATATTGAAGTTCCTCAAGGCCCAGTCCTTGATCTCTTATACCTTTGATCTCCTTGATATGCCTAGTCTCATGGGTTTCAAAAGCATCCTTATCAGTTGATGTGTAGAACTACACTTCTAGCCCCAGCTTCTCTTCTGAACTATAGATTTATATATACAACTGTCCTATTTAAGATCTTCAGTGAGATGTAGATATCTCAAATTTAACATGTCTAAACACAACTCTTTACTTTTCCCTGGCCTCCAAGTCTACTCCGGTGTTCTCCATCCCAATCGATAATACTATCATTCATTCAGTTATGCCAGCAAGGACACCTGGGAGATATATTTGAGTCATCTCTTTGTCATTCTTTATACCTAATCCATTGCCAAGTCCTGTTGGTTTTATTTCTAAAATCCATTCTGAACCTAGTACTTCCCATAACCTCTACCACCACTATGCTCAACCTCACCCGCTCTGTAACTCTACCTTTCCAACTGACTTCACTGTCATTCCCTTACAGCCCTCTCCTCAAGCAGCCGTTGGAGGGATCTCTGCAAATTTAGACCACATCAAATGTCTCATTCTTTACAAAAAATCCTTCAGTGACTTCTGTAATTATTTAGAACAAAATCCAAATTATTTGATCTGACCCCTGCCTACTGCTCCAACCCATCTGTCATTCTCCCCTTTGTTTGCTGTGCTCCTAATACAGCCTTTGCCTGGGATGCTCTTCTGCCTAAATCTTCACGACTTGATGTTCACCATTCAGGTGTCTGTTCACATGTCACCTGTTCAGAAAGGTCTTCATTGACCTCACTTGTCACAGCTAAAATGGTCACCTGGTTGTCCTCTAACTTAACCTTGCTTTATTCTTGTCTTAGCCCTTCTTGCTATCTGCAACAATGACATTTGTTTATCTGTTTGTTTATTTGTCTTCCTCCAGTAGAAGGCAGGGACCTTGTCTTGATTGTTTACTAGTGTATCTCTGGCACCTGGTAGGTTCTCAGTAATTACGTATTGAATGAATTGTCAAATTCAGAGTTGAAGTTCAAACTGATAGTGAGGCAAACTGTATGACCAAGGTGTCAGTGTGGGGTGGATG
>NW_012098987.1:5372973-5374310 GCF_000951045.1 Mandrillus leucophaeus | reverse complement strand
TGTCTTTGAAATGGAAAACACAGTATCAGGCATGCAATACTATCGAATACTTTAAATTTAGGAATTATATTATTAGAGTTAGTAGAAATCTTTGTATGTTAAGAAAGCTGCTCCTTTCACAAAATGAGAAACAGATCCAGAGAATCACTGCTCTATTCATTCCACAAGTGTTTGTCAAGTGAAACCTCCAAGTCACTATGCTGAGTACCATGGAGGAGACAGAGACATCCAGGAGATAAGCCCAGATCTCATGGACCTTTCAGTGAGGCATGAAAAAAAGGACATGTGCACCAATCATCAAATGTAGAAACCCCTAAGGAACGTAAAAGTAAAGCCTGAGGGATCTCAGGTGAGGGAGGTAATGAGTCAGCTAAGGGACTCAGCATAGTGTTATGGAGATGGTGGACCTTGACCTTGGCCTTGAAGGGTGTGTAAGATTTGATTATATGGAATAAGGGGAAAGTGTGATGGTATGAAAGCACATCCCGGAAAGGTAATGTAAAGGGAGAATATCAGAAACTAGGACATGAGTGCCTTAGGGTCAAGCTACAGAAGGTCTTTTTATTTTTTATTTTATTTTTATTTAACATAGGATCTCACTCTGTTGCCCAGGCTGGAGTGCAGTGTCGTGATCATGGCTCACTGCAGCCTCAAACTCCCCAGGCTCAGGTGACCCTCCCACCTCAGCCTCCTGAGTAGCTACAGGTGCACACCACCACGACAGGCTAATTTTTATATCTATTGTAGAGATGAAGTGTCACCGTGTTGCCCAGGCTCTTCTCAAACTCCTGGGTTCAAGTGATTCTCCTGCCTCAGCTTCTCATTTACTTTAGTTTTTTAAGAGACAGGATCTTGCTGTGTCACGCAGGCTGCAGTGCAGTAGCATGATCGTGAGTCACTGGAGTCTTGACTCCTGGGCTCAAGCAATCCTCCAACCGCAGCCTCCCAAGTAGCTGGGACCACAGGAGCATGCCACAATGCCCCGCTAATTTTTATTTTATTTTATTTTATTGTAGAGACAAGATCTCACTGTGTTGTCCAGGTTGGTCTCAAACTCTTGGGCTCAAGCGATCCTCCCACCTTGGCCTCTCAAAGTACTGAGATTATGGGCTTGAACCACTATGCCTGGCCTACAGAAGGTCTTGAATGGCAATGAAGAAGCTTGTACTCTATTGAGCAGGAAGAGGGACTGAAGGAAGAACTTGTAAAAATTCCAGCTTCTAGAATATGTATTTGGCTCCTTTAAAAAAATGGATTCTCCATCCAGCTGTCCATTTATCATTTATAAAGAGATTCATATAGGAGATTCAGGTATGGACTAGATATCTGCTAAGTTT
>NW_012098987.1:5354171-5370721 GCF_000951045.1 Mandrillus leucophaeus | reverse complement strand
TCTTCTGCCTAAATCTTCACGACTTGATGTTCACCATTCAGGTGTCTGTTCACATGTCACCTGTTCAGAAAGGTCTTCATTGACCTCACTTGTCACAGCTAAAATGGTCACCTGGTTGTCCTCTAACTTAACCTTGCTTTATTCTTGTCTTAGCCCTTCTTGCTATCTGCAACAATGACATTTGTTTATCTGTTTGTTTATTTGTCTTCCTCCAGTAGAAGGCAGGGACCTTGTCTTGATTGTTTACTAGTATATCTCTGGCACCTGGTAGGTTCTCAGTAATTACGTATTGAATGAATTGTCAAATTCAGAGTTGAAGTTCAAACTGATAGTGAGGCAAACTGTATGACCAAGGTGTCAGTGTGGGGTGGATGAGTAATCACAGCACAAGGCACAATTAATCAAAAGCTCTATTAAAGGTGTTTGGAAAGATTATCTGGCTCAACACTGGGTAGACTGTCTCCCCTAAATTACCATTTCTGCTCTTAGTTATAGTATCTGAAACTCTCATTGGCAATTCAGATTCATGCTAATATGTTGAAAGATTATACCTTCTTTTGAATTCTCTTCTAAAATTCAGATATCCTCTGCATACTTCTATTGGCTAATAAAATATTAGGGGGAAAAGATGTTCTGAGAGACCAACAGCAGAGGGGACTAAGAACAGAGAGAAGGCAGATGATGGCTACACGAAGTCATCTTCACTATGCTGTAATGCCTTTGACAGAGCCCTTTGTGGGAATCTGTCCTAGCCTTCAAGAAACTGTATAGCTAGAGGCCTTAACAACAACAACAAAAACTTCCTGTGGATCCCACTGGGACTAGCAACCTCCTAATTTCTCTGCCCTCTACGTAAACTCCAATGCCATTTCCCAATTCCCAGTATGGTTTCTCAAGTATGGAGACTTAACAATTTTGTAGCCTACTTTAAATGCCCTTCACACTCCTGATTGTTTTTCCATCACAGCAAATCAACCAGCCCTACTTGTTTCCAGAGGAAAGTGGTTCTGTGGCAGGTAATTTTAACATATCCAAACAATAGCATATTTTTAAATGATTATTAAAAATGTGTACATCTTTAATGTAAAGCAATACATTTTAATAACATTAGAAACAAGAAATTTGATTACATTGGTATTGCAACTTGGGTTCCCTGAGAAACAGTCTTAGAGATGGATATTTGCATGCAGAATACGTATTAGGGACTCTATTAGTCCATTCTCACGTTGCTGTGAGGAAATACCTGTGACTGGGTAATTTATAAAGGAAAGAGGTTTAATTGACTCACAGTTCAATATGGCTGGGGAGGCCTCAGGAAACTTACAATCGTACTGGAAGGGGAAGTAAACACATCCTTCTTTGCATGGCAGTGGAAAGAGAAGTGCCTAGCAAAAGGGAGAAAATCCCCTTACAAAACCATCAGATCTCGTAAGAACTCACTCACTATCATGAGAACAGCTTAAGGGAAACTGCCCCCATGATTCAATTATCTCCCACTGGGTCCCTCTCATGACATATCGGGTTTATGGGAACTACAATTGAAGATGAGATCTGGGTGGGAACACAGCCAAACCATATCAATCCACCCCTGGCCCCTTCTGAATCTCATGTCCTCACATTTCAAAACACAATCATGCCCTTCTAACAGTCCCCCAAAGTCTTAACTCATTCCAGCATTAACTAAAAAGTCCAAGTCCAAAGTCTCATCTGAGACAAGGTAAGTCCTTTCCACCTATGAGCCTGTAAAATCAAAAGCCCTCTTCTCACAGCACCACTAGGCAGTGCCCCAGTGGGGACCCTGTGTGGGGGCTGTGACCCCACATTTCTCTCTCACACTGCCTTAGCAGAGGTTTTCCATGAGGGCTATGCCCCTGCAGCAAACTTCTGGACATCCAGGCATTTCCATACATCCTCTGAAATCTAGGTGGAGGTTCCTAAACCTTAATTCTTGACTTCTGTACACTTGCAGGCCCAATACCACATGTAAGCTTCTAAGGCTTGGGGCTTGCACCCTCTGAAGCAATGGCCTGAGCTGTACATTGGCTTGTTTTAGCCCCAGCTGGAGCTGAATCCACTGGGATGCACAGCACTATGTCCCGAGGCTGCATAGAACTGGGGGTGCCTGAACCCGGCCCATGAAACCATTTTTCCCTCCTAGGCCTTCAGGCCTGTGATGCAGGGGGCTGCTGTGAAGGTCTCTGACATGCCTTGGAGACATTTTCCCCATTGTCTTGGTGATTAACATTCAGCTCCTCGTTACTTATGCAAATTTCTGCAGCTGGCTTGAATTTCTCCTCAGAAAATGGGGTTTTCTTTGCTATCGCATTGTCAGGCTGCAAATTTTCCAAACCTTTTTGCTCTGCTTCCTCTTGAACACTTTGCCACTTAGAAATTTCTTCTGCCAGTTACCCTGAAATCATCTCTCTCAAGTTCAAAGTTTCACAGATCTCTAGGGCAAGCGCAAAATGCCACCAGTCTCTTTGAATAGCAAGAGTCACCTTTATTCCAGTTTGCAAGAAGTTCCTCATCTCCATCTGAGACCTCCTCAGCCTGGACTTCATTATCCATATCACTATCAGCATTTTGGTCAAAATCATTCAACAACTCTCTAGGAAGTTCCAAACTTTCCCACATTTTCTTGTCTTCGGAGCCCTCCAAACTGTTCCCACCTCTGCCTGCTACCCAGTTCCAAAGTCACTTCCACATTTTTGGGTGTCTTCATAGAAGCACACCACCCTCTACAGTACCAACTTGCTGTATTAGTTACTCTTTCACATGGCAGCAGGAAGGAGAAGGGGGAAGCCCCTTACAAAACCGTCAGATCTTGTGAGAACTTAATATCACGAGAATAGCATGGGGGAAACTGCTCCCATGATTCAGTTACCTCCCACAGGGTCCCTCCCACCACATGTGGGGATTTTGGGAACTACAACTCAAGATGATATTGGGGTGAGAGCATAGCCAAACCATATCAGAGACTGCTCAAAGGATCAACATTTGTGGAAGGGAAGGAGGCAGGTCTGGAGTGAAGGAAAAGCTGAGCTTACTGCAGTCTCAACAAAGGCCTCAGCTATTCCCTCAGGAGCTGTAAAGCTAGATGACCCTTCAGGGTTGACTCCCCTCACAGTGAGAAGGCTAGGCGTTCATGGATGCAAGCTGATACTGGGTGAGAGTGGTCTACAACCAAGGATAATTTCTGGAGAGGGCTGACAGCTAGGGCTGTCTACTGGCAGCACTCCCAGAATCTGGGAAAATAAGTCCTCAGACCTGGAGACAGCATCCATTAAACCTAGTGTTTTCAAATTGATGTCATTTTTTGGTTGCTATTAATAACATTATTCTGAGTATCTATTGCGACGCAGTTGGATAAAATGATGTACTAAGAGTCTCTAATGAGCTGGCTTTGCTGCAGAGGACTCTTTTCTTGTTAGTGTTGTACTTCTTTTTTTTTTTTTTTTTTTTTTTTAGAGCAGAGTCTCGCTTTGTCACCCAGGCTGGAGTGCAGTGGTGTGATCTACGGCTCACTGCAAGCTCCGCCTCCCGGATTCACACCATTCTCCTGCCTCAGCCTCCCGAGTAGCTGGGGGACTACAGGCACGTGCCACCACACCCTGCTGATTTTTTTTGTATTTTTAGTAGAGACAGGGTTTTGCTATGTTAGCCAGGATGGTCTCGATCTCCTGACCTCATGATCCACCTGCCTTGGCCTCTCAAAGTGCTGGGATTACAGGCGTGAGCCACTGTACCCGACCTGTACTTCTAAAATACTTTCACTTTTCTATCTCTGATAGGTGTTGCCATATGTAGATAACAGTGTTGTTTTGTTGTTACTGACATTATTGTTGTTAGTTGACATCCTATGAGGGATTTACATTATGCACCAGGTCCTGGGATTGTGTCTTAACCATCTGCAGTGGTCATTCTGCTTCGTAAGAAAGATAAGACTCGACTCTCATTAATTCTACAGATTCATTTGAATCCAATTCCCAGGACTTTTCTTTAAAATAAACAAACCATATTAACTCCTCAGGTTGGATGGTGTTGGAAGAACTAATGATTTGTGCTTCCCGTTACAGTTTTGTCCACATAAGGACTACAGATTGCAGCACTGAGTAAGCGTAATTGAGAATTAATGTGTTCTGTGGCTCAGAGGCGGAAAATAAAACTGAGGCAGCCCATACGAGGAAAAAGTGGATTCTTGTCATGTAAGTGAGGTCACGAGGACACATGACTGTGGCCTTTATTGCTCAGGCCTGCCCAGTGGATACTAGGAAAAGGACCCTCTTTTCAGTATGTTTTTTCACCCTGGCAAGTTTAGTCTCTGAAATAAAACTAAATTATACCTTAGCTCCTTCATCTTTCTGCAAAAATATGGCCATGAAAGGGCAAGGATGTTATAATTAGTAAATTCTGCGTATGTCTGAGCGAGCATTTGGCAAATCATAGATTCTTATTAGATATGTTCTACTAGTCTGAAATTATAATTTTGGGGCTTGTAGTTGGTACCAGGTATTTCTCATACCCAACTCCCTCTCACTGCACTACTCCCAGCATCTGGGAATGGTGAGAGGAGAGTTTATCTGATTGTTCACAGCTTCAGTTTATTGCTGAGGAGGCTCTCAGTGTTTGCCTGGATGGTAACATGGTTCAGTGGTTCAGCATGTGGATTCTCAAAGCCTGGCCTCATCACTTCATAGCTGAATTATCTTAGGCAACCAAGATTAGCTACTCAGGTTCTTTCTCTTTTCCTCTCTAAAATAGCAGTACTCATAGTACTTATGCCTGGAGTTGTTAAAAGGGTGAAAGTAGATAACAGATGCGAAGTGCTTATAGTACATAATAAAACAAGTACATATTAGGTATTATTATTTGCTAGGATTCAGTTTACAGCTATAAGGATCACTTGGACAATTTCTAGGGCAAAGAGTAGAGCATCCAGGTCTGGTTAAGCCGAAAATACTTTGAATGCATAAAATTAAGTAAATAGAATACTAATAAAGAAGAAGAGTTTTCATGCAAGAAGAGTTTTCATGCAGAGTTGAAATCAATGAGATAATTCCCTCATTAAAGTTAGATGTAACTGTGGGCACAGGATTAGACAGCTTACTGGTAGCAAAAGCAGTATTAAATGTTCAATTGGGAGCAGCTATTGCTGTCAATAATATTCCAGGGATACGACTGGGCGCAGTGGCTCATGCCTGTAATCTCAGCACTTTGGGAGGCTCAGGTGGGTGGATCATGAGTTCAGGAGATTGATACCATCCTGGCTAACACTACGAAACCCCGTCTCTACTGAAAATACAAAAAATTAGCCTGGTGTGGTGGCACACACCTGTAGTCCCAGCTACTTGGGAGGCTGAAGCAGGTGAATCACTTGAATTCGGGAGGTGGAGGTTGCAGTGAACCGAGATCGCACCACTGCATTCCAGCCTGGGCAACACAGTGAGACTCTATCAAAAAAAAAAAAAAAAAAAAAAAAGTCCAGGGATAGCTATTTTTATCAATCATAGAACATAGGAGTCACTTAAGGAATTGGCTTTTCTACACCAGAAAGCCTTCCCCAGCTGAGCAGAACAAAATGTCAACTCGCTAAACTCATAACCTACTTTTCTCATAAGAGAGCATTAATTATATAAGTAATATTTTACTTATTTGTTAAACCCTGAAACACACTTTCAGATTTTGATTTGCTAGCCATAAGTCCCTATTCTTCTAAGCTATAATTAACTGGACAGGAGGAATTGGTCTTTCTGAAGCCTAATACATTTCTAGTCCTCCTTTTCCGTGTTCTAGGTGCTTTATTTGGGTATATTAGATTTCTATGTTAGAAATGACTGGTTTTTTTTTTTTTATTTTAGGGAAGTGTTTCTTACACATAATACTGCTTTTCCTAATAGAATTTGCTCCGTATTTATTCATTCAACAAGTATTTATTGAATGCCCACTATGTGCCAGTTAATAGTAGATAGGTGTTCTGAGTGGAGGCAAAAGGAAAACGATTTTTAAAAGAAGGCTAATAGTCAAATATATTTTAAAATCTTTTTTTTTTCATTTTATATTTATAAATCTGCATAAACTCAACTCTATGCTACCTTAGCCTTGGGACCACATCTCCATGGTGTTTTGGTAAAATTTCCATGGTCTCTGATATCGTATCATGTATCTACTTGACACATTTGTTGATTGATGCTAAAATATTGTCATAATACAGTGGAGACAATGACTCCAAGGGCAATGTGATTACTAGTAAGATAATTTCTCTTGTAAGAAGAAAGAACATTTAGAACACTAGAAAAGTGCCTTCTCCCCTTTCCCTTAGGCTCAGGAGTAGTAATATTTCCCCAAAGTTACTGGCTCCTGAGTACTGTACAATTCCTGTTTATCTCCTTAAACCTTGTCTACATCTTTTTAAATGACTCAGTTTGAGGGTACTGTTTCCTGTTTTGACCCCAAATAATATAGATATTATTTATGACAGCAACAAATAATTTAAAATACCTAGGAATAAATCTAACAAAAAAGCATGAAATCTTTATAGAGAAAATTATAAAACTTAAAAGACATTTTTAAAGAGACATAATAAAGATGCACCATGTACATGAATAGAACTTAAATTGTTTGGCTTTTAAAAAATTGATCCATAAATTCAATTAAATTCCAATAAAGTTCTCAACAGTTTTTTTCCATGAAACTTGACGAGGAATATCAAAATTTATATAGAAGAACAGAGGGCAAAGAATAGCCAAAAATGTTCTGAAGAACAAATTAAGACCTTGCTCTACAAGGTAGCAAGTATTATCATAAACAGATCATAATTAAAACAGTATGAAATCAGTACATTATAGATTAATAGGGAGAGAGAGTGGTGCGGGGACAACTTGTTATCCCTATGGACAAAAGAGTAATAAAATTGGACACCTACCTCACATTATCCAAAAAAAATCCCAAGTGAATTAAAGGTGTATTGTGAAAAGCTTTATGATCTCAGATTAGTAAATGATTACTGAAGGCAAAAATCACAAAACATAAAGAAAATGATAAGCTTGACTATATTAAATTTAAAGTTTCTGTGCATTAATAGACATTTCAGAGAAAGTAGAAATATAAGTCATAGCTTGTCAAAGATAAAGTAGATGTAAATATACTACAGTGGAATATTCTCACAAACATGGTGTCTAATTTAAAGAGATTTGCAGAAATATGACTCAATCTTATTACACATGCAAAATAGTATCACATATCTCTTACAAGTTGAAAGTATAAAGTATAAAGGCATGCACAAGAATGATTAACACTATTAAATACAGTACAATGATATCTCTGGGTGGAAGAAATGGGACAGGAAGAGGTGCACTGATGGCACAGAGCCAGGTTCCACAGTTTTTCATGTGTCAGATTATGGATACATGTGTGTTTATATTATTCTTCCTGCCTTTCTGTATGTCAGAGATATTATTGGTGCAAATAAACATGACACAGAAGTAGAAACTGGATATTGGAAATCAAAGTTCAATAAACTAAAAGTTGTGAGATTTAATTTTTAAATCTAAAGTAGATATGAGCTATAATATTTAAGAGAAAAATAGAAAATATCAGTACTGCTTAAATACATAAGCATTAAAAGGAGTATATGGGCTGGGCACGGTGGCTCACGCCTGTAATCCCAGCACTTTGGGAGGCCGAGGCAGGCAGATCACTTGAGGTAAGGAGTTCGTGACCAGCCTGGCCAACATGGTGAAACCCCATCTCTACCAAAAAATACAAAAATTAGCTGGGCATGGTGGCAGGTGCCTGTAGTCCCAGCAACTCAGGAGGCTGAGGCAGGAGAATCACTTGACCTGGGAGGTGGAGGTTGCAGTGAGCCTACATCACACTACTGCACTCCAGCCTGGGCGAGAACTCCAACCCAAAAAAAGAAAAACACCCACACACAAAAGGGAGGATATGATGAGATACTTATCTATTAACTGGAAATCCAAACTGATTTTTTTTTTTGCTAGAAAATAAACCAACATGTTTTTCTATTAATAATTCAATGTTGACTCAAGTACAGGTAAAGGCAAGGGAAGGGAAGGCAGGCAGAAAGCCAAAGAAAAGTAAAGAGAACATAATGGAATTAGATAAAGTAGATGTGGGCAGAATTAAAGTCCCTTGAGAATTTCAGAAATTGGTGAAGAACTTCATAAAACCACTTTCATTTCATAAAACTGTAGCGGAGTGCCTGCTGAGCTTCTGAATACTAGGGGGGCATGGGGCGGGGGTAGGGAAGTCAGTACAACTTTTTGTAAATAGAAAAGAATGGTTTAAGTATTACAATGTGTCTATCAGGTCAAATTTCTTGGCCTGAAAGCTTTTGAACCTTTTGTGAAAGCATTAATTTGCAATCTTAAAAAATAGTGTTGGACTTAAAATCAACATGAGTTGGTGAAGATTAAAATCTGTCAGTTGAATCTAATTTTCTTCTGTGATGGGTCTGGTAAAGGGCAGCGACAGTGTAATTAATTGCTTGAGGCTCAGAAACCCAATTAATCTCTAAGTTGACTTTTGTTTCATAGAATGTTAGTGCTAGATGAGGCCTCAAGGATATTCTACCCTACCCTCTTCATTTTATAGAAGAGGAAATAGACATCAGGGAAGTTAAATGACTTGTTTAAGGTCAAAGATACTGTCTATTCTTGCCGCCATACCCTATAAATTGATTCAGTATTGCATCCTTAAAGCTTGTATGAGTTTCTGTGTTTCTGATCATGACATATTATTTGAACACAGATGGTTCTTTTGTTATAGCCTTTTATAAAATACCTGGACATTCATCTCACGAATGTTTTCTTGTAAGGGTTTTCAAGCCTCAGTTTTAACATTTTGAAACCTTTTCCATACTCTTTATGCAGTAACAGTTGTAAAAGAGGAGTGGGGAAGAACTGTGTCCTAATTTGCATACTTAGCCGGTGAACTCTGGGAAGGAGATGCAGTGGGTGTTTTGCCTTAAGTGGGAGGTTGGGAAACAGGCATTGCAGTTCGACCATGTGAGTGATGTCTAATCCAGGTGGTACTTGCAGGCCATGCCATCCCTCAGGGATTCTATGTGTCGGATTCCAAGATGTGGGCAGAAAATCTAGCATGTAGAGTAATTTTAGAGAAGAGTTCAGTGAGGCAGCAATAATAACAAATACGATGTATGAAACGATTGGAGGAAATGAGAGCGACTATAAATGTGGGAAGCGTGGTAGCATGCCATATGTCAGAGTGGCAGTCGTGGAAGTGCCCTGCTCAAAATTGTTCTTAAAGGAACCTACTGCAAGGAAAGTGCTCTTCCACAAACCTCCAGATGCTACCACTCAGATTTGCTGCTGCGTCCATGCTGAGACCATGCTATCCCCTGAGTACTCCTGGCCAATGCCAGGATATGAGAGCCAGGGCTTTTGATATAACATGGGACATATCTATTGGGAAGTCTTTGCTTGGAGATTTCCCATTAGCCTAGTAGAAACTCTCTCAGAATTGTGCTGCTGCTTAACACTCCTTTTTCTTTTCCTCTCTGCCTTTATGGGTTAGATCTGTATTATGGTCTATCTCTTTTTCCCCTCCCTCTTTATCTTTCTTAGGTTTTCCCCAAATAAACCTCTTGACCATCCAATTCTATCTCGGCATTTGCATCTCAGAGGACTCTAACTGATGCAGAGTGTAGCGATTGCCCTGGCTGATGCCAAGGAGGGATAAAAATGTATATAACTTGAGTAGTAATTAGGATCTTACTGTGCTGGTGGGGACTGAATAGCAATGGTTTCTCTTTGGTTGTTGTAGTTACCATTATTGCAGTTCCTCATTTATGCTCTCTTAGGATGGCATGGCATTAGGATAAATGCATTATAGTAAAATTTGCTTCCAGAGAGAGAAAAAAAAAATCCATGTTTTCACAGATTCTAAGACTTTTTTTCTTTGCATTTTAACCTTTCTGAAATTGGGATATCTTAAAATAGATGATTTGCTACAATTTAATTAGTAGGATTGTTTTCTTCTTTACTGATGAATAAAATAATGGTGCATATCATTGATCATGTCATAGATTTGATCAAATTTATCAGCTCAGTTCAGGTCACCAGATGCCAGGTACTATAATAGATTCTAAACCACTAAGGGGCTGGATTAGGTTTTGTGAATTATTATTTGACTATTTCTTAGGTATATCCACTAGGAAAGAAAGAAAAACCCTAACGAACAGAATTACATGGTGGAGAGGTACACAGTTGGTAATTGTTGCTCTGAATACACTAGTATAGAAATAGCCAAAGAAGCATAAAAAAATAATAGGAAGCAAGAACATCTCTCATCACTTAGGGTGCTATTCACTCTTTTACTCTTCCCATTTTCTTTCTTTTTTTTGCTACTTTTATGACTGATGCTGTCTTAGAAGCCACTATTACCTTGTTCTGGTTATTCTGTAATCCTCACAGCAATATCTTGTAAAACAAGAGACCTACGATGGGGTAGGTTTTCACTCTATATATTAAACTCTTCATTGATATGTGGACAGAAATCACCAGGTAGAGGACCAAGGAAACTAATTAAGTTTACCCACCATCTCCAGTGGGACGGGTCAGATGGAAGGATCTGTTTCCTTGATTCCCATCACATGTACCTGTTGATCTAATTGGATCCCTTGGCACTACCTGCTTATAAAATTAATATTGAAACCGTTGTTTCCATTCTCTCCAGATGCTACCTTTATGCCTGCATCAGTTTTCCCTAGCATTCCCCATACTTCCAAATTAGAAAGTCTCTGCTTCTAAAAAAATACCATTGTTATTACTGATCTGGACACAAATCAGCAAGTACTGGATACCCAATAAAATTTAGTAATTGTCATTATTGTTCTATAAATACTATGTAGAACATATATTGTATAATATATGTTGTATAATATATGTATTATACAACATATATTACATATATTATACATATATTGTATAATATATGTATAATATATGAGCACATCACATTTCATTATGTATAAATTATTATACCATCTATGATATTGTTAACATGATGTCTTTTATTATAGTCAGAGTAATTAATTGTAATACAAATTTTAATAAAACAAAGTTGGGTTTGCCTAGGAAAGAGTAAATGAGGAATCACTTTGGGTTACTACTCTATAATCATTGGAAGGATTGGTACAACTTGTTGAAAATACTTCAAATATGTCAGATTCAGTGATTCTTTGAAAAAATTATTTGGAGCGGAGTGATGCCCTTGACATTGTGGGAAAAATTCTTAAAATGTGAAATTTGCTATAATTCAAAGAAGCATCTTCCTAAGATTGAGAAAGAGAGGCAATATGGTCTAACTCATTTTCAAACCTTTTTGACCTTCACCCTTAGTAAGATACATATTTACATCGTGATCCAATGTATACATTCTATCTATCGATAGGTCAATCTATCATCTATCTAGAACTAAAAATTGTCACAAAACAATACCTAGTTAACTAGATTTGATACACTCTATATTTTCTGGACTATTCTATTCCATTTCTTTTTAAATACTGTTTGTGATCCATAGTTTGAAAAATGCTAGATTCATGAAAAGAGCTATAGAGACATACTTCATACAAATCTCTGTCCCACTATTACCCCTTTCTACAAGCTTGCCTAGTTAATTCTTTCCTTTGAATCTTGTTTTCTTCATATATAAAGTGAATGGGGTTGTTCTACTAAGTCAAGACAATTATATGTGAAGTGATTGGCATGTAGGAGGCACTCAATAAATCAATAGATGATAAGGTAGCAGATAATGTTTTCTAATATTAATCAAGTGTTTTCCACTACACTTATGCGCTTTGTCATCTATTATCAAGGCAAGGTTGTTACAGAACTGCTGGACTGTTCTTATCTGTTTCATCTTTCAGTTAATTGATTCAGTGTCTCTTTCTCTTTCTCTGTCTCTCTCCCTCTCTCCCTCCATCCCAGACATCTATCAGTAGTCCAGCAGTCCAAGCAGGGTGGGTCCAAGGACAATGTAGACAGCCCTGGGCCTCTGCCTTACTTCCTGTGCTCACAGCAAGCTTAGCCTCTTTGGCTCTCCCTCCTTGGTGACCACATTCTTTATCTGCTGTTCCCCACGGAGGGCAGCTGTGTTCCTCTTTTTCCCTAGGACCTTAGAGTCAGTGCCCAGCTTCTGAGTGCCCAGTTATTCTCCTTTCCCAAGATGCTGCTGCTCAGGCTTTCCAGTTTGCGTCTTCTGGGCTGGCCCCTCTGGCCCTCCAGACACACTTCTCTAGGTACATAGCTGATATGCCACAATTTAATTAGCCAGTCCCTTAGCACTGCATGTTTAGATCACCCATTTTTGTGGGTTTTTTTTTTTTTTTTTTGCTAAATTAGAAAATTTTGCAGTAAATAAAAAATCATGCATTTAGTTGTTTTAAATTTTTGGTCTGGTTTTCACTAGAAAAATTGGCATAAATATATCAAATTTCATCAAATTTGGTACCTTTTTAAAGTTAAGAAATGAAAAAAATCCATATACACGTAGTTTACACATGTATATATCTCTATATAAATATAGGTATATATATATACTTTTCTTTTTACCAATAAGAGCTTATATAATTCAGAAGGGGATTCCTCCACTCTTCACGATGAATTTAATGTGGTCATCTTTACTTCACCACTAGCCAAATTACAGTCTCTATGCATCATATAACAAATTCCTAATGACATCACAAGTTATTTGACATCACAGTTCTATATTCTGTTCCTATATATATAATATGTAGATGCTAGTCTTCTATTTTACTACTCATTTACAAAAAGTGGCTTTTAAATAAAATTACCCAGGTAAATTTTTATTCATATCTACAATGAATAAGCATTCTTTCTGTGTAGTGTTCTCAACCCTGGAAATCAAGATAGAACAATTCTGTAGTTCTTTCTCAGTGTTATTCTAGAATTCATGAAGTCAGCAATCTCCTATTCCTGTAGACATGGCGAAGATAGATGCAAGAGCAAAAGTGAAAGTGAGAGAACAGGAACAAAAGACATCCACTAAGCCTGGTTTCAATGAGGTCACCAACCATTTCATCGTGTCTCTTTACCCCTAACAATTATTTAGCACTTGATCACATCATCACACAGTCCATATGATTCCCAGATTATGATGGCTAAAATATCCAGAAACAGATTTTATTGTCTTAATGAAACAATCAAATTCAACATATGGAAGTTAGCCTATTCTGCATCGACTAGAAAGTAGTCACTTTCTAACTACATGACAGACAGAAAAAGTACTAAAGGAAGTTGTATACAATGAAACCATTAAATGCAGATTTGCCACAAGGCAAGATGGTAATACTTGAACATTATGAAGTGCAAAAACTGCACGAGCACATTATATTTTAAACACTTCATCCATTTAACAAACTATGTACCCTCTTCAGCTAAATAAGATGAATTGAGATTCAAGAGGCAGCACCATACTGGCAAATCTCATCCTAAAGGCATCCATTAATATAAATCAACAGCAGCAATTTGGTTTGATCATTTATTTGCAAGAATCATTAAGGTTTATTAGCATAATTGTTCCCTCTGGGATTTCATGTCGAGGAAATGAAGAATGGCATTATCAATATTTAAAAGATAAGTGTGTGATGTTCAGAGTACTTCAACAGTCATCTGCAGGTGGTGTCCAGCTGCAGCAAATTAGATTAGATTTGGGCATTTTTCTGAACGAAAGAAAAATTGTTTTGTTCTAATTGCTTTATTTTATAAAGCAATACCATTTTGTAAATAATTTTTACTGTATAGTTACATGTAACAGTGCACATCTATTAACATGCTTTATTTCAGATCAGTAACTCTGTTAACTTCAACCCTGTTATGTTGTAACTATTGGGGGACATTAATCAGTATAATTCATCATTTATTATAAGGAAAAGCTCCTTCCCCTCAGTACTCTAGACCTTTCAGTCTAGACCTGTAGGTAAAAAGCTATTTTCTAGAGGGAAATGAACAAGAAGACTTCCTTGTAATGTTGGGAAGGCATAAATCCTCCCTTAACAATGAAGTATCATTTATGATAGTAATAATTTAGCACTAGAAACAATATTTAAATGTAATAATTGTTTTTTAATAATGACATGCAATGGAATGTTATGTAGTGATAAAAATAAATGAGCTATCAAGTCACATAAAGATTTGCAGGAACCTTTAAATGAGTGTTGCTAAGGGAAAGATGCCTGTCTGAAAAGGCTACGTACTGTATGATTCCAATGATATGGCATTCTGGAAAAGGCAAATCTATAGAAACAATAGAAAGATTAGTGGTTTCCAGGGGTTTGTGAGGAAGGAGTGAGGGAGAAATGAATAGGTAAAACACAGCGACCTTTTAGGCAATGAAACTATTCTGTATGATACTGTAATGATAGATACATGACAGTATGTCTCAATTTTCTGACCTCAAGCAATCTTCTTGCCTCAGTCTCCCAAGTAACTAGGATTACAGGTGCAAGCCACCACTCCTGGCCAGATACATGACATGATGTATTTCTCAAAACTCGCCTGGGAGCAGTGGCTCATGCCTATACTCCCAGCACTTTGGGAGGCCAAGGTGGGCGTATCACTTGAGATCAGGAGTTCAAGACCAGCCTGGCCAAACTGGCAAAACTCCGTCTGTACTAAAAATACAAAAATTCGCCTGTAGTCTCAGCTACTTGGGAGGCTGAGGCAGGAGAATCACTTGAACCTGGAGGGCGGAGGTTTCAGTGAGCCGAGATCATGCCACTGCACTCCAGACTGGGTGACAGAGTCAGACTCCATCTCAGAAAACAAAACAAAGCAAATCCTCATAGACCTATACAAAACAAAAAGTGAACCCTAATGTAGATTATGAACTTAATCATATTAATATTGGTTCGTCAAGTGTAACAAATGTACTACACTAATGTGTAATGCTAAAAGTAGGGGAAATTGTATGGGTGTGGTGGGGAGGAGAGGGGAGATGGGGAATTCTCTGTATTCTGTAAATTTTTCTGTAAATCTAAAACTGCTTCGAAAAAAGAGCAAAGTCTATTAAAAATGTAATAATTGTTAGGCTAATGTTTTTACAGGTTAAAATCAGCTAATTGTTACAATTGATTAAATTTGTCTTGGATTTAGGTCAATATTCTGGCCAAAAATCTTTTTCACAGATTACCTATTAAATTATATGAATCCTTCTACCATATCCACGGGTATACTGGAAATGAGGAATTATAACTGAAGTTCCCTTTAGAAACAAAAGTCCTCAATTCGAGAAGCAAACAAAAAACATACATGTTTGCTGAAATACTTTGCAATGTCACTATTTCACTATTAGGAATTAACAAATTAAAACCCACATTCTATTGACACGCTATTGAATGTGTTATACCCTGTTCAACCCTGAACCCATGCCTGACTTCTATCCCTTCTATAGAGGGCCCAACCCCTTGCGGAGATGGATATGCTAAGAAGAGAAATTTATAGCAGGCTGCCTGCTTTGCTCCATTCCAGATCAATTTACACAGAACACCCAGGGGGCAGGTTTACGCCTTCTCTCCATTCCTCTCAAACAGTGATGGCAATGAGTGGAGTAGTAGTGACAACATAGATATGCAACCACGTGATAAATGACCAAAGGACAGAGAGAGGAGCGACCTCAGTTGCATGATGGAGCCAAGAGAAGTCGCTGATTTTTAGTTGTTTTTTTCTGGTTGTAAGGGTGGGGTGACAACTTCCAAGCTTTTACACGTCAGCACTGAAACTGGAAGTCCTATTTGTTATTAATCTTTAAGCAGACATATTGCTACAGAAGATGGACTTCAAATTAGAATAACACAAAGTTATACCACTAATCGCCTTTTAAAAATATTTTAGTGTTGACAAGATTTCTCTGAATGTATCATTTCTAAAATCAGTATCTAATTTCTCTGATCCATTATCGTTCTTAAACTCTCCCATTTAAAATGGACTTTAGTGTCTAACCTGCCTATGAAATGAACCAGATCAACATCCTGCCATCATGTAACGTGCTCTCTCTTAGTGCCTGGACCACATAGCAGAGTAAGATTCATATGGCTCATACATTTTAGTCCCAAAAATTACCAGCAGCTTCTGCAGGGTGTGAAGTGAAGGCTGCTGGAAGCTCATGCTACCTCAGTGCCTCACAACCCAGCAAAGGCGACAGCGACCTGGACTCCCACAGCTGAGGATTAAACCAGTCATCGTCCCTAGCAGAGCCTGGCTGACTAGGCATTTAGTGTGCAGGATGCTCCATGCGTGGAAATTGCCTTTGGCTCCAGGTATTAGGCAGTAGTTTGTGTATTTCTCTGTGCACAGTTTCCACAGGCCTGATCTTCGCTCCCAAACCCACTCAAACCACAGTTCGGCCGCTGGAGGGAAATCGAGCTTCCCTAGCCCACTGCAAAGTCCTTGGGGTCAGGCCACAATCTGAACGTCCCGCTTTTCTAGTTTAGACCTATAGAAGTAGCCCTCCTGCCCAGTTCCTAAGAAGCTCAATGCCGATTGGATCTT
>NW_012098987.1:5350345-5351246 GCF_000951045.1 Mandrillus leucophaeus | reverse complement strand
CATACTATTATCTCGCCCATTCCATAAACACATTTCTGTGATTGTGTCAAAAATCTGCTTTTACAGTTGGTTTGTTTTAACCAAGATCCAAGCAAGGTTCATACTCTGTATTTGGTGGTTATGTCTGTTTAAGTCCCTCATAATTGAAAACAGCCCCTCCTTCACCTTTTTTTTTTTTGACTTCATGTTTTTAGCTTGTTAAACTAAGCCAGTTGTTTTATCCAGTAGCCCACATTCTGAATATATATGTTTGCTTCCTCATGGTCCTTTAATTTATTTCCCTATCTGTTATATTTCCTCTAAATAGAACCTAGCCATAAAGACGCAGTTAGATTGCGGTCCACCTTTTTTGGTGAGAATACTCCATAGGTGAGGCTGTCCTTGTCATTGTGTCACAACAGGGAGCACATGAGGTCTGGTTGTTCCACTTTTAGTGATACCAGTATTGATCAGTGGGTTTAGGGAGACAGTCTGGTTTTTCCACTGTAAAGGTTCCCATAAACTTTCATCTGTGGTTTCACAAAAGAATTTTTTCTTTCATTAGTGGTTACAAAAACTGATTTTCTGATTCTTTTACTCCTTTCACATTTAATTAGCTGAAATTCCTTTGTAAAGAACGTTACCTCGGGCCAGTGCAACTGCTCACTCCTATAATTCTAGCACTTTGGGAGGCCAAGATGGAAGGATCGCTTGAGCCCAGGAGTTCAAGGCTGCAGTGAGCTATGATCTTGCCACTGCACTCCAGCCTGGATGACACAGACCCTGTTCCCCTGCCCCTGCCCCACAAAAAAAAAAAAAAAAAAAAGAAAAAGAAAAAGAACTTGTATTATTGACTAGGGTTATTTATTCTTACTGAAAAAGGAAACAGTTAATTTTCAGAGTAAAGAGTTGGTGTCCTATT
>NW_012098987.1:5308117-5347449 GCF_000951045.1 Mandrillus leucophaeus | reverse complement strand
TACAGTTGGTTTGTTTTACAGTCTTGGTCGAGCGGAGGGCGCGCAGCTCCACCGTTGCCAGGACGCCGCGTAAACACCCGAGCGCGCGCAGCCAGGTGCGCTCCTTGGGGCTGCTGGCTGCTGCGTTTGCGGCGGGAGGTGGTGGCCGCGGTCCCACGAGAGGAGGTATTTTTCGTCAGCCAAGATGGTGAGCCAGTTGGGGGACTCGAAACTACTTGTTTATTTCTTGATTTAAGTCTAGTTTGGCGCTCATTTGCTTCTAAAAAAGGATTTTAAGTGCTTAATCTGGGCATTAATTGGGGAACTTGTATTTGCTTTCGGAGGCCTCAGGTGCTGTTAGAAGGGACGCTCGCGGTGGTTTCCAGCCTTTTTGGCTCTTTTCGGATAGTGTATTAAATACATCTTTAAATCTGCCCAATAGAACCTCTGAAGAAATAAGTAGAAATAAAGGTGTAGGAGAAAGCGAATGGATAAATAGCAGCAGCGAGTTGACCTGTTACACTTATATTAGGAAAACCTGAGCAGCTTCTGAACAGCAGTTTATGGCCCTGTGATGGTAGCCGTGGTGGTGGTGGTGGGTGGAATGAGGGGAGGAGAAATTCCCGGGTGGTAGTAAAGATATGGGTCTGTAGGGGGCGATTAATCCTAGCACAGCTATTTTTTAGCTGCAGAAACTTGGGTAAAGTTACTTTTCATGTCTCATCCATAAAATAGGAAATAATAGCAATACCTATTTGATCGATATGTGAACATATTTATCTACCACGTTGACTTTTTATTCGGTATACTCCTTTGAATTTAGGAAGGAAGCCAGGCTCTTTGTGTCCTTTGTTACTAAGGTTTATATCAATATATTTTTTTAGATTTTGGAATATCAAAATATGCATCTTTTTTTCTTCCATCGTAGGCTTCCAAAAGGAGAAATATGAGCTGTAGTGAAAGGCATCAGAAATTAGTAGATGAAAACTACTGCAAGAAATTACATGTCCAAGCGCTAAAAAACATCAACAGTCAAATCAGGAATCGAATGGTGCAGAATGAAAATGATAACCGTGTTGAGCGCAAGCAGTTTCTCAGATTATTACAAAATGAACAATTTGAGTTGGATATGGAAGAGGCCATTCAAAAGGTAAGTTTTTCTATTCATTGTTACATTTTGTTTTCTCCATTTTGCACCTTGGAAATGATGAAAGCGAGCTGCTAATGCTGGAAATGAGTAGATAAATAGCAGCAGCAGGTAAGGGATGCCGGATTGTGCCTCAGCTCAGTGTAATCGGAAAGAGCTGGGTTTCTGGAGCCGGCCTGTCTTTGAATCCTACTACTGCTATACCTTAGCCACGGACCCTTGAGTAAGTTGCTTTTTCTTTTTTTTTGAGACGAAGTATCGCTCTGTCACCCAGGTTGCAGTGCAGTGGCACGATCTTGGCTCACTGCAACCTCCGCCTCCGGGGTTTAAGCGATTCTTCTGCCTCAGCCTCCCGAGTAGCTGGGACTACAAGCGCCTGCCACCTGGCCTGGCTAATTTTTTAATTTTTAGTAGAGACGGCGTTTCACCATAATTGACCAGGCTGGTCTGAAACTCCTGACCTCGTGATCCGCCTGCCTCGGCCTCCCAAAGTGCTGGGATTATAGGGGTGAGCCACCACGCCCAGCCTGCTTTTTTATGCTTTTTCTATAAAATGGGGAATAATAATAGTACCTCCTACTTAGGATTGTTTTAATAATGAGTTAATACATGCAAGGCCCTTGGAATAATGCCTGATATAGAATAAGCACTCAGATTTTTTTAACATAAATATGAACTCAGTCATTACTACAAGTTTTGTTCCTGTGAGTACAATTGTGTTGCCTTTCATAAATTTCTAAAAACAGAAGTTTAAGGGTGTCTTTAAAAAATTTACTGAAATTAACGTATACATTATTAAGTGGTAGAAAATGAACACTTTGGTATATCTCAACATTTTAAGGGATTAAGGTGGTAGAAAAGGGAAACTAATAAGAATCGAGACATGACAGAAGTGAATTCTTATAAATACATGAAAGGTATTCTGCTATGTCAGTAGTTTTTGAGTACCTGCTGTATGTTAAACATTTTGGAGGATTTTGTGGAGAATAACAAAAGCAAATTTAAAAAATGGTATCCACCCTTCTGTGTTCCAAATTCAAAAGCTTAGATACGATTTTTTTTTTAACTCTGCGAAAGCAGATCTTAGGGGTTGGATATTTTTCCTATTCTTTTTATTATTTTTTCTTTAATTTGAAAGAAAATCCCAGGTATCAACACCAACTCTTTCCTACATACTTAAGAATACATCTAACAAAATATGGATGTTTTCTTATATGGAGTATCATACTATTATCTCGCCCATTCCATAAACACATTTCTGTGATTGTGTCAAAAATCTGCTTTTACAGTTGGTTTGTTTTAACCAAGATCCAAGCAAGGTTCATACTCTGTATTTGGTGGTTATGTCTGTTTAAGTCCCTCATAATTGAAAACAGCCCCTCCTTCACCTTTTTTTTTTTTGACTTCATGTTTTTAGCTTGTTAAACTAAGCCAGTTGTTTTATCCAGTAGCCCACATTCTGAATATATATGTTTGCTTCCTCATGGTCCTTTAATTTATTTCCCTATCTGTTATATTTCCTCTAAATAGAACCTAGCCATAAAGACGCAGTTAGATTGCGGTCCACCTTTTTTGGTGAGAATACTCCATAGGTGAGGCTGTCCTTGTCATTGTGTCACAACAGGGAGCACATGAGGTCTGGTTGTTCCACTTTTAGTGATACCAGTATTGATCAGTGGGTTTAGGGAGACAGTCTGGTTTTTCCACTGTAAAGGTTCCCATAAACTTTCATCTGTGGTTTCACAAAAGAATTTTTTCTTTCATTAGTGGTTACAAAAACTGATTTTCTGATTCTTTTACTCCTTTCACATTTAATTAGCTGAAATTCCTTTGTAAAGAACGTTACCTCGGGCCAGTGCAACTGCTCACTCCTATAATTCTAGCACTTTGGGAGGCCAAGATGGAAGGATCGCTTGAGCCCAGGAGTTCAAGGCTGCAGTGAGCTATGATCTTGCCACTGCACTCCAGCCTGGATGACACAGACCCTGTTCCCCTGCCCCTGCCCCACAAAAAAAAAAAAAAAAAAAGAAAAAGAAAAAGAACTTGTATTATTGACTAGGGTTATTTATTCTTACTGAAAAAGGAAACAGTTAATTTTCAGAGTAAAGAGTTGGTGTCCTATTTTCTTCCATTGGTGTCTACCTATCTTGTGGTTGTTTTATAAAATTTTGTTTTTAGTTTTTGATTTTGTCTCTTTTTAAAAATACCTTTATGGACTAATAGATATTTATGTACTTAATTGCATTTATTATTTTTGATGCTCAAATTATTTCATCCTTGGCCATTGGATGCCCTTTTATATTGCCTCTGTGTTTTTTTTTTTTTTTTTTTTGAGACAGAGTCTTCATCTGTCTTCCAGGCTGGAGTGCAGCCGCACCATCTTGGCTCACTGCAACCTCTGCCTTCTGGGTTCAAGAGATTCTCCTCCCTCAGCCTCCCAAGTAGCTGGGATTACAGGCCTGCACTACCATGCTAGGCTAATTTTTGTATTTTTAGTAGAGATGGGATTTCACCATATTGGCCAGGCTGGTCTTGAACTCCTGACTCCAAGTGATCCGCCTGCCTCAGCCTCCCAAAGTGCTTTGATTATATGTGTCAGGCACTGTGCCCAGCCCTCTGTGCCCTTTTGACAATATTTCCTTAATCTTTGATACCTTCCTTGCTTTCTGTCAAAACAAAATGTGCTAGGCTTGTGATAATTTTATGTGTCAACTTGACTGGGCCTTCGGGTTTCTAGGTATTTGATAAAACATCATTCTGGGTGTTTCTGTAGGTTGTTTTGGATGAGATTAGCATTTAAATCTGTAAACTGAGTATAAAGCACATTGCCCTCCCTAATATAGGTGGGCCTCATCCGATCAGTTGAAGGCCTGAATAGAACAAAAAGATTGACCTTCCTTTGAATAAGACAGAATTCTTCATGCCTGATTGCCTTTCAGCTGGGACATTTGCTTTTTTTTTCTTGTCATTGAATTGAAACTAAAACATTGGCTCTTTCTGGGTCTTGAGCCTGCTGGTTCTCAGGCTTTAGGACTCAAATGAGAACAAAACCATTAGTTCTTCAGCTTGCCAGCTCACCTTGCAGATCTTAGAACTTGCCTGCCTTCATAATCACTCACTCTAGAGAACCCTGACAAATACAAAGCTTATCTCTTATATTTCTTGTCCTACACCTGGAATCAGCCATTGTGCTAGGAAGCCCTGTTATCATTTAGTGGAAATAATATTTCAAGAAAACTTGGGTGCTAGGTTTACTCATAATTCTTGGGTTATAATTGCTTCCAGGTCTTTTCAGTGAACAATCTTGGAAATATGCATATTTTTAACTTTTTATTTTGAGATAAGTTTAGATTTATAGGAGAGTTGCAAAAATAGTGTAGAGAATTTGCATATACCCTTCACCTGACTACTTCTTAACATCTTACATAGATGAAAATCATAAAAAAGTTATCAAAATAGAGAATTTACCTTTGATAGAATACTGTTAACTATGAGATTTATTCAGATTTCATCAGTTTGTCCACTAATGTCTTTTTTTGCTAGTTGAGGACCACAGATTGCATTTAGTTGTCATGTCTCCTTAGTTTTTAGCCTTGAGAGGAATATGACTATGTCCTGAGTCACATAGCATGCTGCTACAACTTCTGCTTTTCCAATTACAGATTAAATCCTCCTTATTCTTGTTCTGTAAATGATTAGGAAAGACACCAGAGATAAGACCCCTCAAGATCATTACCCTTTCTCATGGAATGTTCCTTGGAATGCAACTAATTAAATTGCTATAGTATATACACTGACCTTATATGGAAAATGTTGCAACCCTGTTAAGCTTCTCTATCTCTACCTATATAAGTGAAACCTTAACTTCCCCACGTTGGAACAATGACCCATTATTTTGCAGTTTGTGTTTCCTGAGTGGCTATCCTCAAGCTTTGCACTTGAATAAACTATAGTCATATATATGTACACACACACACACACACACACACACACATACACACATACACACACACATATATATATATATTTTTTTTTTTTGAGGCAGAGTTTCGCTCTTGTTGCCCGGGCTGGAGTGCAATGGTGCAATCTTGGCTCACTGCAACCTCTGCTTCCTGGGTTCAAGTGATTCTCCTGCCTCAGCCTTCCAAGTAGCTGGGATTACAGGCATGCGCCACCACGCCCGGCTAATTCTGTATTTTTAGTAGAGACGGGGTTTCTCCATGTTGGTCAGGCTGGTCTCCAACTCCCAACCTGAGATGATCTGTCCTCCTCCGCCTCTCAAAGTGCTGGGATTACAGGCATAAGCCACTGTGCCCGGCCAGTCATTGTTTCTCCTCCATTCTTTGTCTCCTCTAGTTTGTAAGAATTCTTCACTTTTTCCTGTCTTTCATGACCTTGACAATTTTGAAGAGTACACGTTAGTTGCTGTAGTAATTTTCAATTGCTAAGTAACAAATTACCACAAACTTAGCAGCTTAAAACAACACCCATTTGTTATCTCAGTTTCTGCAAGTCAGAAATCTAGGTGTGGTGTACCTGGGTTCTAAATATATTCCCGAGAGATAATTGAAGGCATATATCTACATAAAACTCATACATGAGTGTATATAGCAGCATTATTCATAACACCCAAAAAGTAGAAACAACCCAGATGCCAATCAGCTGATAAATGGATAAACAAAATGTGTTACATCTGTACAACGGAATATTACACAGCCATAAAAAGGAAAGAATTACTGATACATGCTACAACATGTTAAAAATATTATGCTAATTGAAATAAACCAGATACAAAAGGCCACATATTGTGTGAATTCATTTATATGAAATATCCAGAATATGCAAATCCATAGAGACAAAAAATAGATTAGTGGGTGGCAGTGATTGGGGGAAAAGGTGAGAGGAATAGTGAATGACTACTAGTAGGTTACAGGTTTCTTTTGGGGTGATGTAAACATTCAGGAGTGTTGACATTTTATGCCACACACAAATGTAGACACGGATGTGCTATATATAGTGTGTACACACAATCTTCTATATAGATCTATGGCATTTATAAAAATATATTTATAACATGGCAGCTTTATAGCTGCCATTAGCACAGATGTTTATAATATATAGCAGAATTATTCATAAATGTCAAAATTTAGAAGCAACCAAGATGTCCTTCAATAGATAATGGATAAACTGTGATACATCCAGATAATGGAATATTATTCAGTGCCAAAATGAAATGAGCTATGAAGCCATGAAAAGATGTGGAGGAATTTTAAATGCACATTACTAAGTGAAAGAAGCCAGTCCAAAAAGGCTCCATTCTGTATAATTCCAACTATGTGACATTCTGGGAAAGGCAAAACTACGGAAACAGTAAAAATGTAAGTTGTTTTTTTAGGATTTTAGGTGAGGAAGGTTTGAATAGACAGACCACAGAGGATTTTTAGGGTAGTGAAATGATTGTGTACAATACTATTATGGTAGATACATATGATTATGCATTGCCAAAACCCATAGAACATGTACCACCAAGAATGAACCTTAATGTAAACTATGGACTTTGGGTGATAATGATGCATAGGTTTAAGTAACGTAAATACAGGTTTATTGAGTGTAACAAATGTACCAGTCTAATGGAGGAGGTTGATAGTAGGGGAGGCTGAGCATGTGTGGGGACAGGGAGTATATGGGAACTCTGTGTACTTTCTGCTCAATTTTGTTGTGAACCCAAAACTTCAAAGTCTATTTTTTTTTAAGGATCTGGAACGAAATAGTGGTTACACACACACAATATTGTGAATATACAAAATCATTGAATTGTGAATTGTAAAAGGTGAATTTTATGCTATATGAATTATATTTCAATTATTAAAAAATAACATGTACTAAGAATATTACATAAATAGCATCAAACTGTATGTAATCTTTTGGAATTAGCTTTTTTCACTTAGCGTAATTCCTGGAGATTCATCCAAGTTTTGCTTGCATTCTTTTTTATTGCTTCATTTCTTTTTATTGCTGAGTACTATCCCATTGTATGGATGTACCGCAGTTTATTTGACCATTCACAGGATGAAGGATGTCTTGAGTATTTTCAGTATTGGCTATTATGAATAAATCTGCTGTAAACATTTGTATACAGGTTTTTAAATAAAAAGTTCTCATTTCCCCGGGGTAAATGGTTAAGAGGTGCAATTGTTGAGTTGTATGATAATTGCATGGAGGCTTTTTTTTTTTTAAAGAGACAGGGTTTGCTCTGTTGCCCAGCTGGAGTGCAGTGGCGTGATCGTGGCTTACTGCAGCCTTGAACTCCTGGTCTGAGGTGGTCCTCCCACCTCAACCTCCTGATGTAGCTAGAACTACAGGTTTGTGCCACCACACCTGGCTAATTTTCTGTAAAGACGGCATCTCTCTATGTTGCCAGGGTGGTCTCAAACTCCTGGCCTTAAGGATCCTCCTGCCTTAGCCTCCCAAAGTACTGGGATTACAGGTGTAAGCCACAGCACTCAGCTGCATGTTAGTTTTATATCAAACTATCAAGCTGATTTTCAGAATGCCTGTACCATTTTACATTCCCACGCAGCAATATATGAGTAATAGTTTCATGCCAGCATCTGGGGTTGGCACTGTTTTTTGTTTTGGCCATTCCAATAGGTATGTACCAATATCTCATTGTAATTTTAATTTGCATTTCTTGATGGCTAATGATGTTGAACATCTTTTCATGTGTTTTCATTAGATACTGAATTTAATCAAGCCTCAAGATCTTTCTGCCATTTTACAGGAAATATAAAAGAGAAATAAATTCAGTGATATATCCTGGGGAAGCAATCAGTCAAATGCAAAATGTGGAACATTCTACGGGATGTATGTCCTAATTTCTATAATAAATCAGTGGCTTGGGGGAAAAATGTATGTAGAGAGGTGATTGTTACAGAATATATAAGAGACTTAAGAAAAATAATAATCAGATGCAATATGTGGATCTTGTTTGGATTTTGATTTGAGCAAACCAACTAGAAAAGTATCTTGAAACAACTGGGGAAGCTTGAATATGGACATAGTATTAGACATTAAGGAATTATTGTTAATTAGACATGTTGATGACATGATTGTTTTAAAAAATTCTGATCAGGTAGATATTTGTACTGAATTATTTACATGGTAAATGACATGATGTCTAGGATTGTTTTAAAACACCCTAGCAGAAAAAGAATAAGGGAAAAAAGAGGGAAATGGAAGGTAGAGAAAAAAGATTAGCAGAATGTTGACAGTTTTTGAAAACATGGGTGGTGGGTACCTGAGAGTGTACTTTAATATTCTTCTTGCCATTGGCAATACTTGAAATTTTCCATGATAAAATGTTTTGAAAAAGTCTTTATTAAAACGACATTTTGTATTTTAAAATAAAACATCAATTGTTGGCCTTAAGGAATTTAGTTTTCTGTTATAAAACAAATTCAACCTTGATGAAAAAAATCTGATTCTAGAGCACAAACAACAAAGTTACATTTTTCATTCAGGCAGAAGAAAACAAGAGATTGAAAGAACTCCAGCTCAAACAAGAAGAAAAACTGGCTATGGAATTGGCAAAACTAAAACATGAAAGTCTAAAGGACGAAAAGATGAGGCAACAAGTAAGAGAAAACAGGTATCTTGGTTTCTCTAAACTTCATTTATTTAGTCTTTATCTTTAAACTCTTACGTAATTCTTAGCACCTGAAAGTGAAGTTTCTTTGTTTATATCTTTTCACTTAGTTAATATTTTGCCTGGAAATACTTATTGCTTTAAGTTCTATAAATATTTATTTGAGAAAATAAGTTGTATTCATGGAAGTGCGAATATTTACAGTGAAAAATAAATATCAGTCCCCCTGCTCTTTCCTTTACGCATAAATTTTAAAATGACCTCTTATAAAAAACGAATTCCTAATCTTAAGAGAAACCTTAGGTAATAACTAGTTTAATTTTATACCTCTACATACATTTCCTACAGTATTTTTGGAATGACTCTTGAGCCTGTGTTTCAGTACCTCTAGTAACTGCAGTAGGAACTTTTTAAAAGTTTAATGTTAAATAATCTTTACCCCCCTATTGTTTTAAAATTAATTTCTCTGAAATTCATGCATCTATCTTCTTTAGGATGTCCTTTCATACATTTGAACACACTAAATGTTTTCTTCTGTAAGTTAACCCTTGCTCCTTCAGTTGTTTCTTATATAACCTGGCTTTAAGTTTATTCATCATCCTGGTTTCTTCTCTGATTACAGTTTAAATTATTAGTGTTCCTTAGTGGTCCCCACCCTTCTGTATAATACTCGAGGAAAGACTGCCAGCTACTCCAGATGACAGGACATTATTCTAGAATGTTTCTTGATCCTGCCTAAGGTCGAATTACTTTTTAGGAACAGCCTTGTCACAGTGTTAATCAAAACTCAGGGCCAGGTAAATGCTAATCATATACTTATGTAATTGAATATATTGGAAATTTACTTTGATAGTTATTACATTTTATCTTAATTGAGCAGGATGTCTACAGAATATTACAGGAACCATGGATGAGCTTCAGGGATTTTTGAACCTTGTTAAATTATATTAATATGTTTGGCAAATGTATCCATGTGCATTTTTCGGGCTCCACAACTCTAATCAGATTCTCTAAGAGATTACTGATCCTTAGAAAAGAAATTTAGAATTACTGCTAAAATCTGCATATTGTTCTAGTCTCAAACTATCTTTTTGGACCCTAATTCTCCAGTCATCATTAGCTGTTACTCATGGTTTTTTTTAATCACCTGAAGATGAAATATTTCTTATCTCTAATTCACTGAAAACAAGAATTAAATAGAAGAGCTTTTCACTTGTAGCAATTGCAGATTAGGTTATTCAGATAAGTGTTCCTCCTGAGAAAACATCTAGGAAAAGCATAAAATTAAGATCTGTGAAAGGAAGGAAACAAGAATGTGAGCTTGGCATTTGTGGTGGCATTTCCTCTAGAGGTTTCTGCTGATTCCAAAAAATGGCTGAGAGTTAAGTGAAGCAGAGCTTGGCCAATAAGCATATGGCAGTATGTTCAACAGCGTTCTACAAGCTGTACACTTAAGATTTGTGCACTTTAGTGTGTGTTTTACTTCAATAATACAGAATTGGATTTTATTAGATAGACATAGATTAAGGGATAATCTGTGAAAAGGTTCTGGAAAATATTCAGAATAAAGCATGGAGAGACAAAAGGACAGAAAAATACAGATGAGAATTTAAAAGAGGTATGGGCTATGGTACAAAATTCTAGCAGACGTATTAATATAATTTTAGTCCTGGTAGAGAGGTGAAAGAGGATAATACAGAAGCATTATTTGAAGAGATGCTGGCCAGGAATTTTCAGAAAATTGTAAGTAATGAAAACTATACTTTCAATTATCCTAATAAAACTTTTAAAATCCAACAGTAATAGAAAATCATAAAAAAAGCAGCCAGAACAAAAAAGATTATTACCTCCAAAGAGACAACAGTAAGAAGTATGACTTAATCCTGAATAGAAACAGTTGAAATTAAAAGAGAGCAGATTTACCTGGGTATGAAAAAAATAGAATGAACGAGTAAGACCTAGTATTTGATAGCACAACAGGGTGACTAGAGTCAATAATAATTTCACTGGACATTTAAAAATAACTGAAAGAGGATAATTGGATTATTTGTAACACAAAGGATAAATGCTTGAGGGGATTGATACCTCATTTTCCATGATGTGATTATTATGCATTGCATGCCTACATCAAAACATCTCATGTACCCCATAAATATACACAAATATATACTGTGTACCCACAAAAACTAAAAGGAAAAAAGTGCTTGAGTATATACAAAAAAATTTACAAATCACCCAGAATTGTATACCTTGTGAAAAATGTTTTCAAACCAACTCATTCAGTTGAGTACTCTTTCACATAGAGTATGCTTCCTCTCAGCAGTGTCAGAATTGCTAAGAGTTTCTTTATTTTGTGCAAAAGCCATACTAAAATTTTGACTGTCATGCAGAAATGGACCATATTTCAAATTGGTATATTCATGTGCAAATTGGCAGGTCTAAATTCAGGGAAATGCTCTGATGCTTAAAATGTATCCTAATTTATTTAAAATCACCTATATTAAGATTAAGCTTTTTTAATGTAAAAGAAATAAATTTTTTAAATGCATGGCACATTTAAAAAAATCTTTGAAGTTTATTTTGAAAATATTTCTTTGAGCTCAGAAATGATAAGACTCCTGTTAATTGATTTTGGAACACATGGTTTTGTACTCCAAGAAAGTACTTAAAAGATAATTTAACTTTGCTGCTGTTTTTAACTGGAGTTGGGAAACTTACTGTTTATTTTTAGGAATCCTATTTTAAATTATGGCACTAAACAATTAGTAGTTATAATTAATTGCCCAATTAATTAAATGTCTTTATTACACAGTTAACACATACTGTTATGAAAGCAAAAGCAAGTACCTCATATCTCATTTATATTTAAGTTCAGCAAAAACCATTTCAAAGAAAAGACAGACACAATTTTTCCTTCTTAATACTATTACCATTACCTTGCTAATACTAGTACAATTATGTTCTGGACTGATAATCAAGCTGTTAATTCATAAAATAGATGAGATGAATTAAAAGAGCACAAAATAACATTTTCTGATAATGTTATTCTCAGAAATAACAGAAGATTGATCACCAATAGTCCTGCATTAAAGGGAATACTAGCAGTTCTTCGTTAGGTATTGATAGAAGAAGAAAAATGATCCCAAGCTTAGTTTTGGAACTGCAAGAGGTACATGTGTAGTAAATTTAGGTGAAATTTGAATGTATAAAACATTGTGTCTTTTGGGAATTAAAACATGTAAAGAGTTAAAAATATGACAAAAATGAGATAGGAAGTAAATGAAGTTAAAGTCAAGAATCTTGCATTGTCAAATAATAATCGATAAATTTACTCTCCTGGAAACAAACATGCTGTAATATCTGTAATAAAAATTTGGAAAAGAAAATATAACTGACTAATAGAGAATAAAACGTGATAATTGGAATTGATGATTCCAAAAAAGTCATGTGAAAAAGAGTTGACATAGCAGGCTTGAAGCTGCTATCTTAGAAAGTCCTGCTTGGAAGTTTGGTCCTTGACTGGTGTCTGGAAACTGGGCTTTTGAGAAGTTTCTTACCACTTAACTGCTAAGAGTGACTCACTGTGCCTAAACTGTGAAAACAATATGGATTATACTGAATACCCATTTTCTTTCTGGGAGTCTGAGATTTGGTACATTTTAAGTAGAGGGTGCCTAAGTTACCACCCTCAGTTAGAACCCTGGGCACTGAGTCTCTGATGAGCTCTAATGTTGTCTGGCAGACATTTCACACATCACAACTCATTGCTGGGGAATTAAGCATGTCCTGTGTGTTTCCACAGGTAGAGGCCTTTTCCACTTAGTTTTCTCTGGATTTCACCCCATGTGCCTTTTTCCTTTGCCAATTTTGCTGTGTATCCTTTCTTTAAAGTAAATCATAGCCGTTGAGTATAACTATATGCTGAATCCTGTATCCTCCTAGTGAATCATCTAACCTGATGGTGGTCTTGGGAACCCCCAACACAGAAGCAAAAGGGAGAGAAGAGAGAACATAGGACAGGGAGGACAAGTAGAAAGAAGATACAAGCTTGTAAATGGAAACCCAATTATATTAGTAGTTATAGTAAACATATTTGAACCATTTACCAAAATTGATGAAATGTATCAGAATAAAAATAGCAACAGATTTTCAGAGGAATCCATTTATACACAGTATTTTCTCTGTCCGTAGTGGAATTAAACTAGATGTAAGCAATTAAAAAAAAAAACTAGGCAATCTTTATATCCTTAGGTATTTAAAAATGTGCTTCTATATTACCCTTTGGTCAAAAAGTACAGCTGCTCCTTGATGTACAATGGGTTCATGTCCCAATAAACTACATTTCCAATTTATGACAGGTTTATTGGGATGCATCCCCATTGTAAACTGAGGAACCTACTGTGAATGCATATGGTTTTCTCACCATTGTAAAGTCAAACTATCATTAGTCAGAGACTGTCTATAATCCAAATTGAAATTAGAAAGTATTTTTAACAGAATAATAATGAAAATACCACATAGTGAAAGTGGCAGGATTAGACTGACATTAGCAAAATAGCAGAGTAGGCAGCTCCCAGCTCCCAGCCCATCCCTCCACCAGAAACATCAGAAAACAAGCAGAAACTCTCCGAACCAATTTTATAAGAACTTTGGACAGCATTCAAAGGTTTACTGCAATCAAGTGAATGCTGAAACAAGAAAAAGCCTAAAAATGGTAGGAAAGTTTTGTGATATCTTCACTTGCCCTTTCCTCATTCTCTCCTAGCTCAGAGGCAGGTAGCCCTTGTTCCCAGTGCAGGACCCTGGTCCCTGGTTCAGGAGGAGCACAGCGGATCTTATTCACAAATTGTTGGGCATATCTGTTCTAACCTACCTTGGGGCTACCTGAAAACCTAACACAAGTAGGCCAGAAGGACAAATTGCATCTCTGACAAGGATTTAATATCTGAAATATATAAAGAACTCATACAATTCAATAATTTAAAAAACCCAGTTCAAAAATGGACAAAGAACTTAGACGTTTCTCTAAAGAAGATGTTCAGTGAATGATAAGTACATGAAAATATACTCAACATTATTTGTCATTAGGGAAATGCAAATCAAAACCACAAGAAGAAACTGTTTCACATCTAATAGGCAATTTTAATAAAAGTAGTGGAAAATAATAGGTATTGCCAAGAAAGTGGAAAAATTGGAACCCTCAGAAATTGCTGGTAGAAATGTAAAATGATGGAGGTGCTATGGGAAAAAGTTAAACACAGGATTACCATATGAGCCAGCAATTCCACTCTTAGGTATAAATATACAAAAAATTCAATAGTGAGACTTAAATGGATACTTGTATACAAGCATTTGGTGCAGCATTATTTACAATAGCCAAAATGTTGAAACAACCTGAATGTCTATCAGATAGGTAGATAAACAAAGTGCAGCATATATACACTATACAATATCCTTCAGTTATAAAAAAATAATGAAGCACTGATACATGATAAAACATGAGTGAACCTTGAAAACATTATGCTAAGTAAGCCAGACATAAAAGGACAAGTATTGTATAATTCCACTTCTGTGAAATATCTAGAATAGGCAAATAGACAAAATGTATATTAGGAATTACCAGGGGTTAGGGAAAGGGAAGAATGGGGAGTTACTGTTTAAGAGGCACAGCATTTCGCTTTGAGGGGAATGAAAAAGTTTTGGAAATAGTGTTGATGATTGCAGATCACTGTGAATGTAATTAACACCACTGAGCTGTACCTTTAAAAATGGCTAGGATGGCAAATTTTTGTTACATATATTTTCACACGGTAAAAAATGGTATAGAACTGAAAAAAAAAAAAAAAAAAACCCAACTTCTGGCATATAGTTAAGGCTGTTCCTCAAGGGTAGGTCTTAATCTGAAATAACTATATTAGAAAGGAAGACTCCGTCTGGAATTATTAGAAAACAAACTGCAAATTCTCTTCTGGAATGATTACAAGAAGAATGTAGGAGGAAGGCAATAATAAAGATAAGAGCAGAAACGAGTGAGTTAGAATATAAACATAGAGTAGAATAAATAAAGCCAAGAATTGTGCCATAAAAAGGTGAATAAAATTGACCCCTTGGTAGGAATGATAGAGTAAAAGAGAATGCACAAATAACCAGTTTTTGGAATGGATAATGGGATATCACTATAGATCATACAAACACTTAATGGACCAAAGCAGGATATTGCAAACAATTTTATGAAAATAAATTTGAAAACGTAGATGAAATAGATAAATTTTTAGCACATTTTACCAAACTGATTGGCATAAGAAGAAATAGCTAAATGTTCCTATAACTTTTAAAGATATTGCATCTGTAATTTAACCTTGTCCACAAATAAACCTACAGGGCTATGTGAATTTTACCAAACATGCAGGACATAGTAACACCAGTGTTACATAGTTCTGTAGAACAGAGAAAGAGGAAGCACTTCCCAATTTGTTTTAATCAGATCAGTACCTGAAGAGGATATTATGAGAAACCTGTAGACTAATCTCTCTCATGAATTTAGCTCCTGTAATCTGAAGTATTAGTCAATATGAAATCCAGTGCTATATAAGAAAGATAAATCATCCTGACCAAATTTAATTTATTCCAGGAATGCAAAGGTGGTTTAACATTTTTAAAAATCAGTAAATGTAATTCATTTTATTAAAAATTATATGATTAGAAAAAGCCCATTGATATTAATCATCATTCTATGATTTAAAAAAAAAAAAGAGTGTAGCAAACTAGGGATAAAGGGAATTTACAGCAATATTACCCTTAATAGCAAAATGTTAAACACTTTTCTTCTGACATTGAAAAGAAGACAAGGATGCCTGCTCTGACAACTTCTAGTCATCTTTGTATTATACATACTAATCAGTGCAGTAGGGCAAGAAAAAGCAAAGACAGGTGCCAGGATTGGCATTAAAGGAATAAAACTTTAATTATTCACAGATGATATGATTATATGTGTAGAAAATCCTAAAGCATCTATAAATAGCCGGATGGCTCATACCGGTAGTCCCAGCACTTTGCAAGGCCAAGGCGGGTGGATCACCTGAGGTCAGGAGTTTGAAACCAGCCTAGCCAACATGGTGTAACTCCATCTGTACTCAAAACACAAAAAATTAACTGGGCGTGGTGGCACACAACTGTAGTCCCGAGCTGAGACAGGAGAATCGCGTGAACCTGGGTGGCGGAGCTTCCAGTGAGCTGAGATCACACCACTGCACTCCAGCCTGAGTGACAGAGGAAGACACTGTCTCCACACACACAAAAAAAGAAAGAATCTAAAAATAAGTAAGAATGAATAAATCATTCTACCAAAAAAGCATATGCACTTATATGTTTACTGCTGTGCTATTCATAATAGCAAAGACATGGAATCAATCCACTTGCCCATCAGTGGGAAATTGGATGAAGAAAATGTGGTACATATATACCATGGAATACTCTACAACCATAAAAAGAATGAAATTATGTCCCTTGCAGAAACATGGATGGAGCTGGAGGCCATTATCCTAAGCAAATTAATGAAGTAACAGAAAACCAAATACTGCATATTCTCACTTATAGGTGGGAGCTAAACATTGATTACACATAGACATATATGGGAACAACAGACACTGTGGACTACGAGAGGGTGGAGGAGGAGTGGGTTAAAAAACAACCCATTTGATTCTGTGCTCACTACCTGGGTGACAGGAGCTGTACTCCAAACCTCAGTATCACACAATATTCCCATGTAACAAATCTGCACAGGTACCCCCAGTATCTAAAAGTTGAAATAAAATCTTAAAAACTACTTTAGTAGACAGTTTGGCAGCTTCTTAAAAAGCTGAACATGCATCTACTGTATGACCTGATCATTCCACCCCTAGGTATTTATCCAAGAGAAATGAAAGCCTATGACCACAAATAACTGGTACTCAGATTTCCATAGCAGCTTTATTTGCAATATCCACATACTTGAAAGAACTCAAATGTCTGTCAGCATGTGAATAGATAAGCATGTGAGTGGATTATTGATAATCTAAAATAATATCCTGCAATAAAAAGGAGTAAGCAATTACTATATGCAATAAATGGATGTATTTGAAAATACTGAGTGAAAGAAGCCAGAGAAAAAATGGTACCTGCAGTATGATTCCATTTATATGAATTCTAGAAAATTCATAATGCCTAAAGTGACAGCAAATTAGCTTGCCTCAGGATAAGTACAAACATAAAGGGGTAGAAGAGAGGTACTACAGGTTTATAAGGAAATGATTGGGATGTGTTCATGATCTTGACTGTGGTGATGGTTTCACAGGTGCATACATATGTCAAAACTTAACAAACTGTATCCTTTAAACATGTTCAGTTTATTGAATACTGTACATCAATAAAACTGAAAACTAAAAAATTCAGTGATGTTGGGTATAAAGTTAGTATATAAACATTGTATTTCTGTAAATTATCAACAATTAGAAAATGAGATTTGAAAAATCTGTACAAGAATACGAAAAATACCTAATGAAAAGTATAAAACTACCAAAATAAAACACAGATATAAAACATTGATAGCCTTTTAAAAAACCAAATAATTAGGATATACTATGTTTATTGAAGACTCAGTAATGTAAAGATATTAGTACTTTCCAAATCAATTTATGAATTCAGTACAGTCACAGCCAGTTTTGTTTATTGTGAAGTCTGACAAGCTGATTCTAAAATGTATATGGAAATGAAAGTATCAAGAATGGCTAAGACAGTCTTTAAGAAGATGACAAAAATTGGAGACTTATCCAGGATATGAAGATGTATTATAATTTACGGTAGTTGAGATAGTGTGGTATTGACACAGGATAAGCAAACAGATAAATGTAGTAGAACACAGCAGTCCTTTTCAACCAGAAAATGTAAGCCCTAATGCCCTAACGACTTCCATTAAATATAATGAATTATCTCTCCTATGGATGTAAAATAATAACCTGCTGTATTCCCTCTGAGTAAATTAAAAATACAGTCACTCAGTTTTCTGTGAGGTTTTCATTCTCTTACGGTCCTAACATTTAAATTTGTTTTTGTTTTTTTAAACAGCATTGAGCTCAGAGAATTGGAGAAGAAATTAAAAGCAGCTTACATGAATAAAGAAAGGGCAGCTCAGATTGCTGAAAAGGATGCCATTAAATATGAACAAATGGTAATCAGGTTTCTGGTCATTGTTTTTAGCTTCATTTAGAAAATAAAAATTAGACTTGTTTCTTAAAAAATTGTCATATTGTATAAAGAATTTACATTGCTAGATTTCTTAAATATTTGTAAATTTTCAGATCCTTAAGATGTAGAAAATCCTGGGTGATTTCATTTTTAGTATTAGAGCCTTTCGGAAACATAGGTTGCTGCTTAGAATGACCAGCTATATTCAGTAACTCCCAGCATTCTTTACAGTCTCTGATTATTCATTGACAAACTAGTACGGTACAGATTGTTAGCATGATAAGTATATTTTAGAATGTTATGAAATTTTTAATTTTTTAAATGTGTTTAAGAGTAAACTACTTGATAATTTTATGTAGGAAACTTTCCTGTTTTATAAAAGCCGTCTCTTTTTCTTGTGTTTCTCTTTGCTTTTATCCCCTTTTCTAACTCCTGATAGGGTACCAAGTTGAAGATAAGAGTTACTCTTGGACAAAGGAATCTCAGGCTTACTCACTAGGAGTGTTACGCTGTATGAATATAAAATAGGGTTTACTGAATTAACAGTTAATTAAAAGGGTCCACATCATCCCTTGAGCTCTCATTATCAAACAGAAGGGCCAATTATATATGAATGTATATATACACATACATATCTATTGTGTATGTCCACATAAACATATGTACACACACAAAGACACTCTTATGGGGTGATATCAAAATACTTAACCAGTGCAGTGCAATATGGGTATCAATTAAGAATAGATGCCATAAATGACACATATATGTGTGTGGTGTGTGTGTACAATTGTGTTAGTAAAGAAAATGTCTAGCGGGTACACAGCATGCTGTTAACAGCAATACCTTTAGGTGTGGCAGGTGATAAGAGAAGGTGGAGAGACTTCATTTGCTAAGACATATAGTTCTGTCCTTTGAAAAAGAAAGTAGCACAAACAATATCCTGTTTGTCCAGTGGTTTGCAGTTTTAATTATCCTGATAGTTGAGGTTATTCAAGTAGTTGTAGACGTTTTAATCTGACTCCTAAGAGAATTGTTGCTATTTTCCAAATAAAGATTGATCCACAAAATCAAAGTCCAATACTGCTAGGACTTGATGAGGTGTCATGCAAGTACTAGTTTTGGCTTTTTCTCTGAGCCTTAGTTTTCTTATCTGTAAAATGAGAACATTGTTTTCTGTAAGTGTGTGGTAATCTACACATAAATGTTATTGTCATCTCGTTTTTTCAGAAAGAATTTAGTAGAGCATGTACAAAGAAGATAATCAGAAAAATTTTTGGTCAAGTCATACTATCAGAGTATATGTTAAAGGCTTCAGTCATGTCAGGAATGACATTCAGTATTCATATTTTAATCTGTTTACTCTTTATGTTTGATGCTGCTGACCATTCCATCATTTGGGATGTGATCATAAAAGTAAAGCATAGTTTAAAAAATTGCCTCAATATATTTCATTTAAAACTTATTTTATTAAACGATTTGAAAAATGCTCAGAAGAAATAAGGGGTTTAACCCATCCAAGAAGAAAGACTGTCTCTTGACAATGGGAATGGTCTTGAGTGAATCAAAAGCTGCAGAAAACAGGCATAATAGCATCTGTGATTCTTTTCAGATAAAGGGCCTTTAATAAATCAGAAAGAGGAAACATCAAGGGCCAATGGCAGGAAAGAAAGTTTAGGCTAGGAGCTGCTCAAAGCCATTTAATAGCAGACCTGTAAGAAAGAGGTAGTACCATCTTTAAATAGCAGCTGATAAACAATGAAGCTAAAAATGATGAAAATTGCCTAGCTCAGTTTATAAATAGAATAATAAGATAATGACTGCTTTAGCAGCTAAACAGTTATTAAGAAAGTACTTAGAATTTTATTCATTGTTTTTTGAATGTGGAGTTATTAATAATCCTTATCAGGTATTGTCCTGGGAGAGCTACTTGAAAGGAGAGGAAAGCTTCTTTAGGGTCTGACTCATTATTCACACTCTTCAGCTAATAATAACTTATTTTTGCTTTTTAACCTAGACAGATGAAAAAATTTATGTAAAAGACTTTATAATATTCAATAACATTGGTGTAAATTATACTATCATACTATGTTCAAATTTGAAAATGGAAAGATCAATTTTGTTTGAATAACAGAAACGTGATGCTGAAATAGCCAAAACCATGATGGAAGAACACAAGAGAATAATAAAGGAAGAGAATGCTGCAGAAGACAAACGAAACAAAGTGAAAGCACAATACTATCTTGACTTAGAGAAACAACTTGAAGAACAAGAAAAAAAAAAGCAGGAAGCTTATGAGCAGTTGCTAAAAGAGAAACTCATGATTGATGAAATTGTTAGGAAGATCTATGAAGAAGATCGGTTGTAAGTTTATCCTAACTTTCTTACATGCCTAAATGTTCACTTTAGATTGATCGTAGGTTTGTTTGAGGAACTGAAACACCTAGAACAGTGCCTAATACATAGTAAGTGCTCAATAAATATTAGTTATGAACACATAAATTGGGACCAACTCATTGTCATCTCTGTTAGCATGATTAATAAATGAATTATCTGATGATTAATAAATGCTTGTGATTGAATGACCTAAACATTTGTTTTTCTTATATATGCCCATATCATATGTCAGAGGACATGTATTCTAATGAATTTTTTTGGTAGACAGCTTAAATATAGAGTGCTGCAAAGCTAATGTTTGTAGCATTTATGAAATAAGATGCATAAAACTTCATTAATAGGTTAGAGGAGACTATCACAGTATTTCACCCAAAGAAAAATTCATACCTGGCATTATATTTAGCACATAGTAAGCATTCAAAATGTTTGTTGCATGCACGAATGAAAAAAACTATAGTGTTTTTCTGTACATTATTATGAACAAAATGAAATTACTTTTTTATATTTTATTGTTTATGTTAAATCCGTACTTGTAACTGCTTTTCAGGGAAAAACAACAAAAGTTAGAAAAAATGAATGCAATGCGAAGGTATATAGAAGAGTTTCAGAAAGAGCAGGCTCTCTGGAGAAAAAAGAAACGTGAGGAGATGGAAGAAGAAAACAGAAAAATCATAGAGTTTGCTAACATGCAGCAGCAAAGAGAAGAAGATCGGATGGCAAAAGTTCAAGAAAATGAGGAGAAAAGGCTACAGCTTCAGAATGCGGTATTAAAATAACCACTTCTTTAACACTACTAAATTCTGAAATATTAGTTACAGAATTTGGGTCCTATAAATATTTATGTTTTTTAAAAAATTTAATAGTTGACACAGAAATTAGAAGAAATGCTGCGGCAACGTGAAGATTTGGAACAAGTGCGACAAGAATTATACCAGGAAGAACAAGCTGAAATATATAAGAGGAAGCTAAAAGTAAGTTTCAGAAATGGAAAGAATGATTAACATAAAGAAGAATATAATTTTGAGATGAAGCAGAAGGGAAATAGTACATTTAAATCCAACCATACTGGTAATTACATTATATGTAAATGGTATACTACAGTTAAAAGACAGAAATTTTCAAGCTGGCTAAAAAGATAGACTCAGGCATCAATTTATAAACTATTATAAAAAGCATGATGCAACTATGTTGTCTGTAATCATAACTTAAATATCAAGACACATAGTTTAAAAGCAAAAGGATGGTGAAAGATATATAACATACAGACGCTAGTCAAAAGCAGGTTGGCGTTGCTATGTTAATATGAGACAAAGTCAACTTGAGGACAAGCAATTCATGATAATACAGTAAATTCATCTAGAAGATGTAATAGTCCTAAAGGCATGTGAACCTAAATAATAAAGCTTCACAATACATGAAGAAAAACTGAAAGGAGAAATAGGCAAATCCACAATCAGAGTTCCAAGATTTTTTTTTCTTTTTTTCTTTCCAACTTTTACTTTAGGTTCAGGAGGTACATGTGCTGGTTTGTTACAGGGATAAATTTGTGTGTCATGGGGGTTTGGTGTAACATTATTTTGTCACCCAAGTAATGAGCATAGTACTTGATAGGTAGTTTATTGATCCTCACCCTCTTCCCATCTCCACCCTCAAGTAGGCCCCAGTGTCTGTTTTCCTTCTTTGTGTTCATGTGTACTCAATATTTAGCTCCTACTTACATGTGAAGACATGTAGTATTTGGTTTTCTATCCCTGCATTAATAAGCATAGGCTAATGGCCTCCAGCTCCATCCATGTTGATGCAAAGGATGTGATTTTGTTCTTTTTTATGGCTGTGTAGTATTCTGTGGTGTATATGTACATTATCCAGTCCACCATTGATGGGTATCTAGGTGGATTCCATATCTTTGCTGTTGTGACTAGTGCTGCTATAAATACACACATGCATGTGTCATTATGGTAGAATGATTTATATTCCTTTGGGTATATACCCAGCAATGGGATTGCTGGGTCAAATGTTAATTGTTTCCATTATTTGAGGAGTCACCACGCTGCTTTTTACAGTGGTTGAATTAGTTTACATTCCCACCAACAGTATATAAGCATTCCTTTTTCTCCGCAACCTTGCCAGCATCCATTATTTTGTGACTTTTTAATAGCCATTCTGACTGATGTGAGATAGTGTCTCATTGTGGTTTTGGTTTGCATTTCTCTAATGATTAGTGATATTAAGCACTTTTTCATATGCTTGTTGGCTACATATATATCATCTTTTGAGAGGTGTCTGTTTGTGTCCTTAGCCTATTCTTTATTTTTTAATTTATTTTATTATTTTTTTTTAGACAGAGTCTCATTCTGTCGCCCAGATTGGGGTGCAGTGGCGTGATCTGGGCTCATTGCAAGCTCCGCCTCTCGGGTTCATGCCATTCCTGGGACTACGGGCACCCACCACCATGCCCAGCTAATTTTTTCTTTTGTATTTTCAGTAGAGATGGCATTTCACCGTGTTAGCCAGGATGGTCTCAATCTCCTGACCTCATGATCCACCTGCCTCGGGCTCCCAAAGTGCTGGGATTACAGGTGGGAGCCACCACACCTGGCCAGCCTATTTTTTAAATAGGGTCGTTAATTTGTTTACATTCCTTAGAGATTATGGATATTAGACCTTTGTCAGATGCATAGCTTACAAATATTTTCTCCCATTCTGTAGGTCGTATGTTTAGTCTGTTGATAACTTTATTTCCTGTGAAGAAACTGTTTAGTTTAACTAGGTCCCACTTGTCAGTTTTTGTTTTTGTTACAATTGCTTTTCGAGTCTTCCTCATGAAATCTTTGCCACGTCCTATGTCCAGAATGGTATTTCAATGCATAGTTCTCATTAATCTATAGACTAAGTAGTCAGAACCGCAGGATATAGTGTTGAAAGCAGTATCAGTAAATTTGACCTGACATTTAGAGAATACGCCACCCAACAACAGCAGAATACAAATTCCATTCAAACATGGAACATTCACCAAGATAGATCATATTCTAGGACATAAAGGAAGTCTCAATAAATTTTCAAGGTTTTACATAATACCAGATATGTTTTCTGACAACAGTGGAATGAAATTAAAAATCAGTAATGAAAACATACCTGCAGAATCCTTAAATATATTATAATTAAACAATATATTTCTAAATAAGCAATAAGAAAAGGGGAATAAATCATATTGGAAATTAGAAAAATATTTCAAACTAAATTATTTAAAAAACAGCATATCAAAATATGTGACGTGCAGTTAATGCAGTGCTTCGAGGAAAGTTTCTATCTTTAAATGCATGTATTAGAAAAAAGAATGGTTAAAAATTAATGAGTCTATGTCTACCCACTTACACAGAAATGTTTATGCAGCATTATTCATAATACTCTAAAAGTAGAAATAACCCAAAAGTAGAAATAACCCAAATGTCTGATGAATGGATAAACAAAATACAGTATATCCATGTAATAAAATGTTATTCAGCTATTAAAAGAATGACAGACTGATCATGCCAAAACATGGATAAGCCTTTAATTATAAATTAAAAAGTATGTGCCTCAAGAATGTTATATAAATGATATCAAACAGTATGTAACTTTTTCGAGTTGGCATTTTTATTCAGCATAATTTCCTGGAAATTCATCCAAGTTGCTTGTATTGATCATTTGTTAGTTTTTATTGCTGAGTAACATTCCATTGGTATGTATGTACCATTTTATTTGACCATTAAAGGGCATTTGGAATGCTTCCAGTATTTAGCTCTGATGAGTAAACTGCTGTGAACATTGAGGTAAAGCTTTTTGTATAAACATCAACTTTCATTTCTCTGCAATAAATGCTCAAGAATGTATTAGCTGGGTTTTGTGGTAATTGCATGTCAGCTGTGTAACAGACTACCAAAGTGATTTCCAGAACAGCTGTAGCATTTAACATTCCCATCAGAAATGTGTGAGTTACCCAGTCTGTCTGCATTCTCACCAGCATTTGGTGTTGCCACCGTTTATTTTTTAATTTTTTTCCTCCTCTGTCCTCAGAAGCTCAACAATTTTTTATTATAGCCACTTTTAAATATCCATGTAGTGATATCTTGTAGTTTTATTTTGCATTTCCCTGATGGCTAATGATGCTGAACATCTTTTCATGTGCTTATCTGCCATCCTCTTCGGTGTAAGATCCCCTTTGGTGAAATAGTTCTTCGTGTCTTTTGCTGATTCTCTAATTGGGTTGTTTGTCCATTTATTGTTGGGTTTTGAGAGTTCTTCATATATTCTAGATACTAGTCCTTTGTCAGGTGGGTGGTTTGCAAATATTTTCTCCTACTCTGTAGCTTTGTCTTCTCATCCTTTTAACGTGATCTTAGAGCATGGTTTTTCTTAGAGCAAATGTTTTCCATTTCTATGAAGTTCACTTTATCAGTTTTTCTTTTTATGGATCATGCCTTTGGTGTCAACTCTAGAAACTCTTTGCCTAGTTCTTGAAGAATTTCTCCTCCTTTTTCCTAAAAGTTTTTTGTTTTTGTTTTTGTGTTTTGTTGTGTGTGTGTGTGTGTTTGCTTTTCCATTTTACATTTCAGTCTGTGATGTGTTTTAATTTTTGGTACAAACTATGAGACTTAAGTCAAATACGGTTTTTGCCATTGGATTTAGTCCAATTGTTCCACACCATTTGTTGAAGTGGCTGTTTCTCCAATGTTGAATTGCTTTTGCACCTTTCTTAAAACACAGCTGGCATGTTTGTATGGGTCTATTCCTGTGGTCTCTATTTTGTTCTGTTGGTCCTATGTATCCATCCCTCCACCAATACTACACAGTTCTGAATACTGCAGCTATACGGCAAGTCTTAAAATTTTTTTTTTGCTATTCTAGTTCCTTTGCCTTTCCATATGAATTTTTGAAGAATCTCTATAAATAATTTTTGCTGGGATTTTGATAGGAATTGAATTAAATATGAATATCAGTTTGGGGAGAATTGATAAATTCACTATATTAAATTCATGAACACAATTTGGCTCTCCCTTTATTTAGATCTTTGAATTTTTTTCATCAGGATTCTCTAGTTTCAGCATACAAATCCTGTATGTGTTTGGTCACATCTGAGTATTTCATTTTTTGAGCGATTATAAATGGAATGTTAGCTTTTATTTTGGTGTCCGTGTACTCATTGCTAGTGAATTGATATTTTTGTGTTTATCTTGTATCTTACAACCTTGCTGAATTCACTTGTTAGCTGTAGGAATTTTTTTCCCTACATAGTCAGGCATATCTTCTGCCCAGAGGTACAGGCTGTTTCTTCCTTTCTGATCTGTATATTTTTATTTCCTTTCCTTACCTTACATGCTGGCTAAAATTTCCAGCACCACTGGCTAGAGCTATGTTGAAGAAGAGTGATGAGAGTAGACATCACCTTTCCTTGTTGCTGATCTTAGGGGGAAGCATTAAGTTTTTAACCATTAAGTATAATGTTAATTATAGGTTTTTTGTAGGTGTTCTTTATCAAGTTGAGGAAGTTCTCTTCTATACCTGTGTCTCTGAGGGCTTCTTATCATGAAGGAGTGTTAAATTTTGTTAAATGCTTTTTTCTACTGATACAATTACGTACTTTTTCTTCTTTAACCTAGTATGTTACATTGATTGATTTTTGAGTATTGAACCAGCCTTGCATCCCTGTAATAAACACTGCTTGGTCATGGTAAATAATTCTTTTAATGGATGATCTATTTTCTAATATTGGGTTAAGGATTTGTGCATCCATATTCATGAGGAATATTGGTCTGTAATTTTTTATATTGGTTGCAGGGTAATACTATCTTCCTAAAATGAATGGGGAAATGTTTCCTCCTCTTCAGTTTTCTGGAAGAGATTGTGTAGAATTGGTGTTAAACATTTGATAGAATTTTCCAGTGAAACCATCCTGACTTGGGGTTTTATTTTGGGGGAATTTCAAGTTATTAATTCAATCTCCTTAATAGTGATAAGACTATTCAAATTACCTTATTTCATATTTGGTGAGTTTTGGTAGCTTGTGTTTCTCAAGGAAGTGATCCATTTCGTCTAAGTTGTCAAATTTATGTGTGTATAATAATTTGCAGTATTCCTGTATTATCCTTTTGTTGTCTGTAGGGTCTCTAGTGATATCCCATGTTTTATTCCTGATATTGGTAATTTGTTTATTCATTATTTTTTTTTCTTGGTCAGCCTTGTTAAAGGTCTGTCCATTTCACTGATTTTTTTAAGAACCAGCCTTTTGTTTCACTGATAATTGTCTATTTTCTATTTTTAATTCCATTGATTTCTACAGTTTTATTATTTTCTTCCTTCTGCTTATTTTCAGTTTACTTTACAGTTCTTTTTATAGGTTCTTGAAGTAGGGGCTTAGATTATTGATTTGAGACTTTTCCTACATACATGCATTTAGTGCTACATATACCTTTTCCTAAATGTATGCATTTAGTGCTATAAATGTCTCTCAGAACTGCTTTAGCAGCATCTCACAAATTTTGCTATCTCATTTTTATTAACTACAATGTATTTATTTTCCTTGGCATTCCCTCTTTGGCCCATGAATTATTTAGAAGTGAGTGACCATTGTAAAATTATATTTTTTAGTATGTATGAAATTTTTCATAATAAAATGTTCAGAAAATAAAAGCTTATAGGAAAGGACTTAACTGCTCCAACTATATTTGAATTTCCCTAAAGAAGTACTGATTGTCATTGATAGATAATTGTTTTTAAATTTTAGAGAATTTTGGAGAATGAAGGGAATATTAGAAAACTAGAGACGGGTAAGTGCAGTTTTGATTTTGAGGAGGACGTTGGAAACTGAAAAATACTTATGGGTGGTTTGGACAGCTTTTGTAATCAAGAATCTAGAATGATTCATAGTTACCATAGATTTCAGATGAATAAACTCAGGTGTGCAAAAAAAGCTTCTGTAACAGCTCTTTTCAAAGCAGTTATGTGTTAAAACTGAGTTGAGAAACAAGATGGTAAATATAAAATTTATTCATGAGTAGCAGAAAACAATCCAAAGGTAAACATATTCTTTATCCAGCTAGTTTTAAAGGGATGGACAATGTGTTATCATGAAAAGCCTTATAACTTTCTCAGTTTGTAATACTAAATTTAACCAATACTAATTTAACCAAACTCTATCACTCTTCCCTTATAAATCTGGTGTAAGCAAAGAGTTACTAAATTAACTTTTAGCTGTATTGTTGTTTAGGAAGAAGCAGAAAAGAAACTGAGAAAGCAAAAAGAGATGAAGCAAGATTTTGAAGAACAAATGGCCTTGAAGGAATTAGTACTACAGGCTGCAAAAGAGGAAGAGGAGAACTTTAGAAAAACTATGCTAGCTAAATTTGCTGAGGATGATCGGATAGAATTAATGAATGCTCAGAAACAAAGAATGAAGCAGCTGGAACACAGGAGAGCTGTGGAAAAACTTATTGAAGAACGTCGCCAACAATTCCTTGCAGACAAAGTAAGAAAAAGTTGTGGGGGTTTTTTGGTCGTTATCATTAAACAGCAATTAGCTCATGTATCATCCACTAAACATTTACTGAGAAGCTTTATATGCCAGACAGTGTTAGTATGTTTACTAATATATATATAAATTTTCTGACCATTTTTGCTTCTAGAAAATATTTATTGATGCTTTCTATGTGCTAAACACTGGTTGGTATGGAGAACATGAAAGGTAAATAAAACTAAGTCCATGTCACCCATGAATTTATGGTCTTGGTTAAGAAAAATATATAAAAAGTAATTATAAATATGTCATGTACATGTGATAATAGGTTACAGAGCTATGGATGTTTTGGTATGGCAGAGAGAGAAACAGATCATGAACACCCTGCATGCCATTTTAAGAAGGTGGGCTTTTCTAAGGGAAACCACTGAAGATTGGAAAGCTGTATGTTAAGATCTGCACTTTGAAAGACAATTCAAGTGAGAGCATTGAAGGTAGATAAGAGATGAGTAAGCTTAGAGATAGGAAGATCAGTAAGTAAGTTATTATAATAATCCCAGTGACAACTGGTGAAACCCATGCAAATGGAGAGGGGATCCACCCAAGAGATATTAAGGATATGGAATTGATGGGGCTTGGTGACCAGTGAGATCTAGAGAGGTGAGAGAAGACTTAAGGATACTACTAATAAATAATACTGTCATTCCATCTTTTTAATTATTTTTGAGTATTTTTATTTTAAGTTCCAGGATGCATGTGCAGAACATGCAGGTTTGTTACACAGGTATATACGTGCCATGGTGGTTTGCTGCACCTGTCAACCTGTCATCTAGGTTTTAAGCCTTGTATGCATTAGGTATTTGTCCTAATGCTCTCCCTTCCCCTTATCCTCCCCTACCCCCCGACAGGCCCACAGTGTGATGTTCCTCTCCCTGTGTCCATGTATTACTACCGTCTTTAATGGGTGACTGGGTGATATTCTAAGGAAAGAGTATAGAGGAAAAGAAATGATTTTGAGGGGGCAAATAATTCTATTTTGTCCACCCAAAATGATTTGGGTGGCCCAGGGGAAGATTACTAGTTGGAAATGCAGATTTAAGTGTTGGAGAGGGAATTAAGTTTTTGGCTTTGGACACATTGATTTATGTCTCATCCGTAAAACTGAATACTTATATTCTCTCACTGGATTTTCGTGGTTTAAGAACCAAATGGATAATATGTAGGTGTTTTGAAAACTGGTAGGAAGAGAAGAATTTACTTTTAAAAGGAAGACTCAGTGAGACTTACGTGACTTTTAAAACTATACAAAGTAGGAGTCAAAATAATGCAAATGTTTCAAATATGAGAAATTTTTGGGAATACAAGTGCTGTTATGTTTCAGATTGGAGCTCATCTGTTCTCAGAAGCTAAGCAGAATCAGGCCTGGTTAGTAATTTGGATAGGAGAAAGCTCCTGGAAAAATTAGCAAGACAACTAACTAGAAATCAGACTAAAAACTAAATGGAAATCAGATAAAGTCACCTAATGCATAGACACTTATACAAATAATTTATGTCTTAATCTTTAAAGACTTATAAATGTTCCCAATATGAAGCTGTCGGCTTGGTTTTGTCAGTTCGATTGGGCAGCATTTTTGTTCTGCCCCCAAGGTAAGGACAGATCTTCATGATGAAACTCATTAACACCATTGTACAATCCTATAAGGTCTAACTATGTTTTCTGGATTTCAGAGATATTCCTAAATAGGTATCTATAATTCTGTCTACCTCTACAAAAATCATATGGTCAGACAAAATCTGAAACTTCCCAGGAGGTAGTTTCCTACCACCAAAGCTATTCAGAATTTGTCCTAAATGGATACGTTGATTTCATAACTACCTAAACTATTTAATTTACTGTAAATTTTTCTTTTTAGGATAAACATTGAATTTGGCCTACCAGATCCTTCTTAGGAAATCCTGCATTAGCCCAAATTAGACTCTACCATTGGACAAAAATCTATCAAGTTTGCTTTCCCCTGTAACATTACAGAACTTTCCTGTATCTCCTCTTTATAAGGAATGGGTGAATTAAGATAGAATTAGGTTTGAATGCAAGTGCAGTCTCAAATTAACAGTGGCTTAGTAGATTACTGTTCTTTCACGTAGTTCAAGTCATCTTTTCTATATGGCCCAGAATTTTGATGTGATTACGAGTATTCAAGAGCTCTTTCCTAAGAAATACTAGTGGAATTCTCATGCTTCATATCTTTTAAAATGCATATATATATATTATATATATTTTTAAAATATATATATTTTTAAAATATATATATTTTAAATATATATTTCACATCTTTTAGATATTTCTGATCTTCTTTATTCACTTTTTGTTTTACACTGAAAACTCTTCAGCATCTGGCATATGGTAAGCATTCAGTAAATATTTACTGTATCAGGCAGTCACTCCTTTGAATATTTTTTCCCTTGGTAATGAAGACACTTTCCTGAAAATATTTGTTTGCCTCCTTGTAATTTTAAAGGAATAATGATAGTAAAAAATGTGTACAGACTACAGATATGTGTACAGACATAAAATATATATTATCTAGAATCTTTTGAACTTAGTGTCATAAATAGTTCATCAATTTTATCTAATTCATTGCATGAGTAGTTTTATTTGAAAACTTCGTATAAGATTAATGTACTTTGTGATAACAAAATTTGATCTGCATTTTCAGCAACATGAACTAGAAGAGTGGCAGTTGCAGCAAAGGCGGCAAGGATTTATTAATGCAATTATTGAAGAAGAAAGGCTAAAACTTCTCAAAGAGCATGCTACAAACTTACTAGGCTATCTCCCTAAAGTAAGTGAGATTTATCTCAAGCTGTAATCTTCATGACCTTTTATAATGAAAAAAACATGGTATTTGGATTTTAGACTGCCTAGATTTTGCTCACTTCTTGCTCGGTTATGAAGCAGTGATGGGATCCTGTCCAGGCACTGAACCTCTCTGGGCCCATTTCAGTATATCTACAATGATTGGTCTTGGCACATTATTAGAGGTATGAGCTTGATTTACTGAATTTGTACTTTATTTATCACCCAGACTGGAGTGCAGTGGCAGAATGTCAGCTTACTGCAATCTCTGCCTCCCAGGTTCAAGTGATTCTCTTGCTTCAGCCTCCTGAGTAGCTGGGATTACAGGCATTTGCCACCACACCCAGCTAATTTTTGTATTTTTAGTAAAGACAGGGTTTCGCCATGTTGGCCAGGCTGGTCTTAAACTGTTGGCCTCAGGTGATCCATCCGCCTCGGCCTCCCAAAGTGCTGGGATTACAGGTGTGGGCCACCACACATGGCATAAGCCACCACACATGGCATGAGTTTGTATTTTAGAGGTTCTTTTCTCCCCTTTTAGTATATGAAATCTAAAGCTACTCTACAACAACTGTGATACTTATACGCCAAAGCTGAGAATGTGTATGAAAACATTGTCATTGGTAACACCAGTAATAGGAACATGCTTGAACCGAGTTTGAGACAGATCTGCTCTATAGTAGGAAGTTGTAACTAGTTAAACTTGATTTTTAAAATTCCAGAAGATAGTGAATTTTAATGTATACCTGAGACACACTGTGACTTCAAATAAAATAGTAACTGGCTGGGCATGGTGACGCATGCCTATAATCCTAGCACTTTGGGAGGCTGAGGCAGGAGGATCACTTGAGCCCAGGAGTTCAAGATCAGTCTGGGCAACATAGGGAGGTCCCATTACTACACAAAATAAAAAGTTAACTGGATGTGGTGATGCACGCCTGTAGTCCTAGCTACTCTGGAGGCTGAGGTTGGAGGATTGCTTGAGCCTGGAAAGCTGAAGCTGCAGTGACCCATGATCTTGCCACTGCACTCCAGCCTGGGCAACAGAGTGAGACCCTGTCTTAAAAAAGTAGTAACAGTTTCATAGGACACATAAACATCTAGACTTATATAAATAAGATCACTATCTTTCAGCTATAGAAATGCCGTTTCATATTTTATTCAGTAGAATCAAGTGCATATTTTACATTCAGTCTGGTGCTAAGGAAGGAAAAATATATAAAATATATAGGTAATTATTGCCTGGCCACAGGACTTTTGATAGTCTAATTGGTTACATAGGATTAAGGAATGCAAAATGATGTATTAATGATAAAATCCATATGTAATTAATAAATTTCATAAAATAAATTATAAACTGTAGGAATGTCTTTGGGATGTGATATTTTTGTAGAGGAAATAATTGTGGAGGCAGCAGGAGTGATTAATAAACTTGATATCCAAAAATGATCTTTATCCTTTAGATCCTAATGGCGCCAAATGACCTCAGTTATCCTTAAAATTCTTTAGATTGCAAGATAAGTAAATATTTAATTTTGTTTTAAAGAGCCCTTTGCAGTATACTATAGGGGAAAAGAACAATAGAACAGTGAAGAATTCCAGAGGGTTTGCTTAAATGGCTTACCTCCAAACCTGGATTCTTTTCTGCAAGACTGATTGATTGCTGATTAGCCATAGAACTGACACATGAAGAACTAATCCCATGCATGAATCTATCGAAGCTCACCCTTATATCATATTATAGAGCTATTTAAAGAAAAGGGTAGGGTACACTATAGATGAAGTGCCTTCCTATCTAGGTAATCCAAGCAGTAGAACTTGTAGAAGAGCTCAGATTCATATGACAAGCTCCTACACTAGAGCTGATAAATCAGAAAATTGGGTCAGTCTAGGAATATTCAATATATATGTAAAGTCTTATTTTGTTGAAAAGTGTTGATTTTTTTTTAAAGTTTCATTAATCTATTGAACAGATTTCATTACCTTGGTGATAACTTTACTAACCTCATGTCTTTGTCAGTCTTAAAAGCATTTAGTGAAATATTCTGATATTCAAAAGTAACCCACAAAATATTTTTCTTGTAGGGAGTATTTAAAAAAGAGGATGATATTGATCTGCTTGGTGAAGAGTTTAGGAAAGTGTATCAGCAAAGGAGTGAAATTTGTGAAGACAAATGATAACATCAAAATTGGGTAAACCCTAGATTTTTCGTATGTTACCACTAGATGTCAGCATAACTTTTGTTTTACAGTTCAGTGGCAGTAGGAATCCATTGTCTATTTGGATTTTGTAAGTCATCACTGAATTTATAACTTGTAAACAATTATCAGATAAAAATTAATTTTAATCAAACTGTTATTTTTTGTACTGATAATTTGAAAATCCGATTTCTACCACACTACAGAGCATTGTTTGCATCCCCATCCTCAAGACAGTATATGTACCTTGACTAATACAGAACTCTACCCCAAAGTGAACTAACTGCCTTCTCTCTGTATTTAGGAACTTTCCTTACTCGATTTAGCCAGGGAAATAAATATTTGGAATTTTCTTTTAAAGCATCTTTTTCGGTCTACTTTAAGGGAGGAGAACTGTAAATGAAAAGAGTCAAGAATTTTATTATCTAATGTGCTTAATTGTCACGTTCAGTAAGAACTTAACAAACTCAAAAATAGCTAATAAGTCATAAGATAGCAGAATCAAAAGTTAAATTGTTGCTTTATTTTACAAAATTTTTTCTAATAACTACATATTAGAATAATGCATCAGTTTTATATCTCCCAAATCTAAAAAGGGAATTCTTTGAAATTATTTTGATTTCATAACTATATTACTTATGAAGAGTAAAAATAATTCAAACCATTACAATAAGTAAAATGGGTATCCACCACATACTGTCATAGAGACTAACTGAAGTAGGGATCACTTATGAATTTCCCCATTCAAGTGCTTTCATAAATTCCTCCTCAGTGAAAGACAGCATCTTGGCAGCTTCAATATGCATCTGTTAAAAAAAAAATCAGTATTGTCTGATTTAGTATTAAGAGTAGGCCACCAAACAACAGGAAGTTTGTAAAAATGTGTGGATAATATATTGTCAGAATGTAAGTTCTGTTGTAGGAATGTATACTGTTAATTCCAATAAGCATGATATTTGAAATGGTAGTAATTACATTCAAGGACCAACCTATAGAATACTTTTTGTCTAACAGTAGTATTGAACCAACTTATTTTTAAGATAATAATTCTATAATATTGTAATACCTGACCTTTGCAAAGAAGGAAAGTGTCAGAACTATGAAGTTTTAGATAAAGCAGCAACAGTGGTTTGGAAGCAATGTTCACTCTAAGGTTTGAAGAGGCAAACAGTCCCCTAAGATAATAGTCATTCTTTAATGTGGTACTTTCTGTAGTTGAGACATACCTGTACTGTATTTTCCAGTCCCATTTTCTACACTAATTTACTTATGTGAAAATATCCACTTGCTTAGATGACACATACATAAATCTCACTATACATGTTAGATTTCATATGAATAATGCATTTTATATGAAATTCAGTGCCTAAAGATGTCAAAAATTAAACATACCTAAAGTGAAAAATGCTGAATTGTTTAGTAAGAAAGGTACAGATAATATGATGATTTAACTTTAATGACAGACTCACCTTTTGCCTTTTTAAAACATCAATTAATTTTAACTGTTTCTTGAACCCTATCATTAATTCTCCTTTTTGTTTTTCTAGCTTCTTGTTTTCTGATTTTAACACTTCAATTTTTTTATGTTCTTCATTTGCTATGTCCTACAAAAGGAAAAAAAAGTGCCATATATTCTTTAATATACAGCCTTTCAATGGACAGAATTATAGACTACCATCACAACAGTAATAAAAAGTACTTTTTAAAACTGAAATATAAATTTTTTTGTAGATAAAAATTGCTTTCCATTATCGAATTACTGGAATTTGATAGCTTTTAGTCATGCTCAGGTACTTCCCATTTTTAAAAAAGTTAAAAATAACTCAGTTCTAATTCTAGTAACAGCAAAGTAGCTTGTATTGAACCAACATAAACTCTGGATTTGTGAATTTTAAAAAATATATTTGAAGGCACAGATGAATAATCAATAATAAGTAGAAACTGGAAGTGGTATGATCTTTGAAAGAGCAGAAATACTGGTTTAGATCCACATTCAACTAGCTTCTCCTGAAAGCGCTTTCCAGTTCGTGGGTTCACAGAGATAAGAACTCAAGCAAAAAGTAGTAGTCTTATTGGACTGAGGAGTCAGAGAGCAGGGCTGCCAAGGTGGTACAAATTTTTAAGTAGGAAATTCTAGAAAAAAGAGACCCCTCAAAACATGCATACGTATTTCCCTCAAATGCTTGGCAGACATCTAAATACCATTTACAGGGTGAGACACCTAGGTACCTGTGAAAGGAAATGGCTGTAGTCTTTAGCTAAGCAGAGAATTTACCCACTTCCCATGACAAGGGGGAGACCAAGTTTGTAATCTTGGTAATAATGGACTGGATAAGGTCTTGAGCAATTTGAGCAAAGCAGAAAAAGGGTCAGTAGAAATCATTAAGTATAGGAAGATCTATACTTGAAATGTTAAAGGAAGTAATTCATACAAAAGGAAAATGATACCAGAAGGAAATCTGAATCTCTGTACACACACATAAAAAAGATGGAGAAAAAAATAGAAATAGTAATGTGAAATCTATCTATAGATATGTGTGTGTGTATAGAATTTTTCTTTTCAAAAACAAAAAACAAAAAAAAAAACACCTCTTTAAAAGATACAGCGTTAGCAAAATGGTGGATTAGGAAGCTCCAGGCCTTTGCTCCCCCCACTGAAAGACTAAATATATGATACCCAGACCAAAGTAGCTTTGGGAGAGCTCTAGAAACCAGTCAGTCAGCAGAAGCAACCAAAAGAATGCCTAACTAAGAAAAGGCCATACTCAAAATAGTAGGAAATGTCATGGTGTTTTTCTTACCCTTTCCCCACATACTCCCTCGCACAGCACAGTCAGGAGGAAGCCACCCAATTCCCAGTTCCCTCCCTTGGAATGGAAGGAAAAGAGTAGACTTGCTTGCAACATTCTGGTTTTTCTGGGGCCTGCCTGAGGGACTGGTATCTGTCTTGCCTGACTTAGTACTGATGGGAACAGCTGCGTCATTTGGATATCAGGTTGGAAGCTGCAGAAACAGGTGGTTGGTACCACTGAATGTGAGAGGTGCAGTGAGTCCACAGAACTGCAGGAACCTGGTGGCAAAAAATTATGGGCAGAGGAATACAATACAGCATCTAAATCTGTGAGAAGTAGGTGAGACTTTTAGGTAATTAGGACATTTAAAAGAAGCCATGTGTATGGAAAACTGGAATAAAAACACACAGGCCCAGGAAAGACACATCCCCAGAAAAGGTTTGAGAGAACCTCAAGACTTTACACCACGCTGATTAGTGAAGGTCTTTGCATGCAGCCAGTCTGCAAGACTGAGAGAACTGACTGTTTTTTCAAACACCCATTTTTCAACGTTAAGATCACAAGACATCCAAAGAAACAGGGAAACATGGACCATATTAAAGGAATAAAATTAATATCCAGAAATTTATCCTAAAGAAACAAAGGCTTCTCACTTATTAGACAAGGACGTTAAAATAACTGCCATAAATATGCTCCATGAGCTGAAGGAGAATATTGACAACTAAATGAAATCAGGATACCTATATATTAATAAAATGAGACTATCAACAAAAATTACAAAAAAGAACAAAACAAATTCTAAAGCTGCAAAATACAGTAACTGAATTGAAAAATTCACTTGAAGGGTTCCAGCAGAACAGGTCTTATACCTGCTGAACAGGTATAAGAAAGAATGAGCGAGCTTTCAGACAGGTCATTTGAAATGAGCAGGTCAGAGAAGCCAAAAGTAAAAGAATGAAGAAGAAAAGTGAACAGCAGCTAAGGGACACCATCGAGTGGGCCAATATATATATTAGTGTAATCTTAGGAGAGAGAGAAAAGGAGACAAATAACTTATTTGAAGAATAGCTGAAAAATTGCCAAATTTAAGGAAAAATGGATATACAAATACAAAAAGCTCCATGAACTCCAAGTAGGATAAACCCAAAGAGACCCCACAGCAAGACACATTTTAATCAGTCGAATGTCAAAGAGAAAATCTTGATAGCAGCAAGACAAAATGGCTCATCACATGCAAGGGAGCATCTGTAAGATTATCAACAGATTTTTCAGCAGAAACTTTGCAGGCCAGAAGTCAGTAGGATGATATACTTAAAGTGCTGAAAGAAAAAACACCCAGAAGAATACTATATCCAGCAAAGTATCCTTCAAAAATGAAAAAGAAAGACATTCCTAGATAAAAGCTGAGGAAATTCATTACCACTATATCTTCCCTACAAAATCCTAAAGAAAATCCTTCAAGTTGAAACAGAAGGATACTAGACAATAACGCAAAGCTATATGCAAATATGAAATTCTCCAGTAAATGTAAATATTTGGACAAATATAAAGGCCTGTATTATTTTAATTTTGGTTGACAACTCACTTTTCATTCTTTCATAGAATTTAAAAGACAAAAGCATAAAACATACTATAAATCTTTGTTAACGGGTACATAACCTAAAGATCTAATTGGTGACACCAGTAAAACAAGGTAGGACAGGGGCTGAAAAGCAGTAGAGTCTTTATATACGATTGAAGTTGCATCATTACACAAAATGAACTAAACACTAAGGAAGGCAATAAGGGAGGAAATGAGAGGCTAAAAGTCCTCAAGACATACAGAAAACTGTGAACAAATAGCAACAGGCCTCCCAATAACTTTAAATGTAAATGGACAAAACTCCCTAACCAAAATAAATTGAATAGAAGAATGGATTTTTAAAAACTAAATTCCAACTTTATGCTGTCTACATGCAACTAACTTTAGATCCAGAGATATGCATAGATTGAAGGTAAAAGGATGGAAAAAGATAATCTGAAATTTTGTAACCAAAAGAAAACAGGAGTGACTACAGTAATATCTGACAAAATAGACTTTAAGTCAAAACTGTTAAAACATACCAAGAAGGACATTATATAAGAACATATGAGCCAAACAAAAGGGCCAGTTCAGCAAGAAGATAGATACAATTATATATGTACCAAACATTAAAGTGCCCAAATATATGAAGCATTGACAGACTTGGAGAAAAGACCACTCTACAATAAAAGTAGACTTCAATACCCCACTTCCCATAATCGATAGAACCACTGGATAGAAGACCAATAAAGAAATAAGGGACTTGAACAACATTACAGACCAATTAGATTTAAGAGACATAAAAAACAATTCTCTAACACAAAGGCATAAGAAGGATATAATGGACTCTAGGGACTTATGGGTGAAGGGTGAGAGGGATAAAAGATTAATTGGGTTCAGTATTCACTGCTCGGGTGATGGGTGTACCAAAATCTCAGAAATCACCGCTAAAGAATTTATCTGTGTAAGCAACACCACCTGTTCCCCCCAAAAGACTGAAATAATAAAGAAAAAATAGAATCATATGCCACAACAGACAAATATGGAGAGACAGGAAGTAGATTAGTGGTTGCCTAGGGCTAGAATGTGGTGCAGGGTGTTGGGGGAATATAGAATGGCTGTGAATGGGTACAGAGGTTCTTTTTGGGGTGATAAAATTGCAAAATTGATTGTGGTGATGGTTGCACAACTTTGTGACTACAAAAAACAACTTATTTATATATTTTAAGTGGGCTGTATGGTATACGAATTATATCTCAACAAAGATGTTAATGAAAATAAATGAGGAGAATACAGTTTTCTCAAGTGCACATGGAACATTCCCCACATTTTATAAGACTGAAATCATACAAATTATATTTTCCAATCACAGTTGATTCAAACTAGAAATCAATAGCGGATGGAAAACTGGAAAATCCACAAATATGCGGGGATTGAACAAAATACTCAAACTACCAAGGGCTCAAATAAGAAATCACAATGGAAATTGGAAAATAATCATGAGACAAATTAAAACAAAGCTACAATATGCCAAAACTATAGGACAGAGTATAAACACTGCTAAGAGGGAAATCTGTAGTTGTAAATGTTTACATTAGGAAATGGAACAGAACAGAGCCCTCAGAAATAACACCACATATCTACAGCCATCTGATCTTTGACAAACCTGACGAAAACAAGAAATGGAGAAAGGATTCCCTATTTAATAAATGGTGCTGGGAAAATTGGCTAGCCATAAGTAGAAAGCTGAAACTGGATCCTTTCCTTACTCCTTATATGAAAATTAATTCAAGATGGATTAGAGACTTAAATGTTAGACCTAAAACCATAAAAACCTAGAAGAAAACCTAGGTAATACTATTCAGGACTTAGGCATGGGCAAGGACTTCATGGCTAAAACACCAAAAGCAAGGACAACAAAACCCAAAATTGACAAATGGGATCCAATTAAACTAAAGAGCTTCTGCACAGCAAAAGAAAATACCATCAGAGTGAACAGGCAACCTACAGAATGGGAGAAAATTTTTGCAATCTACTCATCT
>NW_012098987.1:5285296-5307632 GCF_000951045.1 Mandrillus leucophaeus | reverse complement strand
ACTATGCAGCCATAAAAAAGGATGAGTTCGTGTCCTTTGTAGGGACATAGATGCAGCTGGAAACCATCATTCTCAGCAAACTATCGCAAGAACAGAACACCAAACACCACATGTTCTCACTCATAGGTGAGAATTGAACAATGAGATCACTTGGACACAGGAAGGGGAACATCACACAATGGGGCCTACTGTGGGGAGGGGGTAGGAGGGATAGCATTAGGATATACACCTAATGTAAATGACGAGTTAATGGGTGCAGCACACCAACATGGCAAATGTATACATATGTAACAAACCTGCACATTGTGCACATGTACCGTAGAACTTAAAGTATAATAATAAAAAACTTTTTTAAATTAACAATGTAGTTTATAGATAAAACATATGACAATAGCAGAAAGGTGGGGGGTAATGGAAGTATACTGCTAAAAGGCTCTTAAATTATTCATAAAATGCTATATTACTTGAAGTAGACAGTGATAAACATATATATATAACAAATGCTGAAATGCATACAAAGAAGTACAGATAATGAGCTAATAAAGGCGATAAAATGGAATCTTTAAAAAAGCAATTCACAAAGAAAGGAAAGAAAACATATGGGCCAAATAAAAACAATAGCTAGCTAACAGACTTAATCCCAACCATATTATTAATCATTTTAAATGTAATGGTGTAAGCACCTCAGTTAAAAAGTTAAGAGACTGTCAGATTGGATTTTGACAGTCTTTTGTTTTGACAGGATTTTGACAGATATTGAAGCAAAGTCAACTAGATGCTGCTAACGGGAAGACACAAAGGAGTTACAAGTAAAAGAACGGAAAAAGATAAAACAATGCTAACACGAACTAAAATAAAGCTTCAGTTGCATGAATATCAAATAAAGTTAATACAGGTTGAAGTCTGAAATCCAAAATGCTCTAAAATCTAAAACTTTTTGAGTGCTGACATGATGCTCAAAGATGAAATGTCCACCGTAGCATTTCTAAAACACTTCTGGTACCAAGCATTTCAGATAAGGGATACTCAACCTGTATCAGAATGCAGGAACAAAAATAAATATAAATAAATAATAAGAGGTCAATTCATTCAAGAGGATTTAACAATCTTCTTAGATATTGGGTATTAATACACCTAATAACCAAGTCTCAAAATACATGATGCAAAAATTGATAAGACTGAAAGGGAAAATTGACAAACTTACAGTTCTATTCAGAGTTTAGTACCCCTCTCTTTATCACTGATAGAACAAGGACACATACAATACATAAGATACAGAAGTGTTGAACAACACTATCAAGCAATTTGACATAATTGACATTTACAGAATACTCCACCTAACAAATACAGAATGCACATTCCTATCAAGGGCACATGAAATATTTACCAATTTAAACCATATTCTGGGCCAAAAAAAGTATCCATGCATTTAGAATGATTCAAGTAAAACCAAATGCATTCTCTGTCCACAATGGAATTAAAAATCAGTAAGAATGCTATTTGGGGAAAATCCCCAAATATTTGAAAAATGAAATGACAAACTTTTAAAGTTTGTCATGGCTCAGAGGAAATAAAAAAGAAAATTAGAAAGTATTCTGAATAGAATAAAAATGAAAATACAAAAAATCAAAATTGGTGGGAAGTAGCTAAGGAAATTCATAGAGAAACATTTACAGTATTTAAAATGCTTATATTAGAAAAGATGAAAGGATACAAATCAATAGTCTCCACTTCCATTTTAAAAAATTAGAAAAAGAGGCTAGGCGCAGTGGCTCACATCTGTTTAATCCCAGCACTTTGAGAGGTCGAGGCGGGCAGATCACGAGGTCAGGAGTTCGAGACCAGCCTGGCCAACACGGTGAAACCCCCTCTCTACTAAAAATAAAAAACTAGCCAGGCATGGTGGCGGGGGCTTGTAATCCCAGCTACTCAGGAGGCTGAGGCAGAACTGCCTGAACCCGGGAGGCGGAGGTTGCAGTGAGCCAAGTTTGCGCCACTGCACTCCACCCTGGGCGACACAGCAAGACTCTGTCTAGAGGGAAAAAAAAAGGAGAAATTAGAAAAAGAACAAATTGAACCCAAAAGTAAGGAGAGGGAAAGAAGAGCAGAAATCAATAAAAAAATAAAAAACCAGTAGAGGAAAATCAATAAAACCAGAATTAGTAAACCTCTAGTGAGACTGATCAGAAAAAGTAAAAAAGACACAAATTATCAATCAAGAATGTGAGGGGGGAATGACCCACAGGAATGTAGGAGGACTATTCAAAGGAAAATAAGGAACTAGTGTAAAAAACCGTATGCCAGTAAATTTGACAACATAAATGAAATGGACAGATTCCTTGACAGATACAAACACCCAAAACACAATAAAATATAGCCTCTATAAAGAATACTTCTGTATCTATTAAAGAAATAGAATTTGAAGTATAAAATCTTTCCACAAGAAAACCTCAAGCCCAGACGGCTTCACCTGTGAACTCTACCAGACATTCAAAGAGAAAATAATACCAACCCTACAAAAACTTTCTCTGAAAGTTGAGCTTCTCCAGAAGAATGATTTGGAAGTTCATTTAATAAAGGCAGCATTACCCTGAAACCAAAACCAAAACAAACGCAAAGCAAAAAACCTAAAGATGAAAACAATGTGTAAGAAAACTAAAACAAGACTACAGACTAAACAGACTAGAACTATGTTCCCATGTATACAGACATTCACAAAATTGTAACCAATAATATATAAAAGAGATAATGATACACCATCACCAAGTGGAGTATATCCCAGGAATACAAGGTTGTTTTAACATTTGAAAGACTAAAAAAGAAAAATATAATTTCAATAGATCCAGAAAAAAGCATTTGACAAAATTCAACATTCATTCCTGGTAAGATCTCTCAGGAAATTGCAGTCAGTTTTTCTAAAACTTGTGAACTAAAAATGATTTATTTTGAAGGTGTTAAATAAATTTTAAAAAAGAAAACCAGTGAAGAATACGCAAGGGACCATATGTAGCCCACAAAGCCAAAGCATTTACTAGTTGGTCTTTTACAGAAAAAGTCTGTAGAAAATCCTAAGGCTTCTAGAGTAAGTGAGTTCAGCAAAGTTGAAGATATAGACTCAATCTGCAAACATAAATTGTATTTCTCCATTATAGCAACAAACAATGGGAAACTGGAATTTAAAGAACATTTATAATATCAAAAATAGGAAATACCAAGAGGTAAGTTTGAAAAAAATGTGTAAAACCTGTATTCTGGAAACCATATATATATATAGTTTGAAGAAATTGAAGAAGGCTTAAATAAACAGATATTCTCTATTCATGATTTTAAAGACACTATTAAGATGTCAATTTTCCCAAAATTGATCTATAGATTCAATGCAATGCCAATCAAAACTCCAACATGTGATTCTAAAACTTACATGGAAATGCAAAAGAACTAGAATAGCCAGTTGTAATAAATGCTCATTGGATCTTTAAAAAAACAAAAGGCATTTATTGGCCATTTATTGGCTTGGTTACTTGCTCAAAGCACCATATACTTTCCACAGCATTTATTACAGGTGCAATCTTAGCTTTGATAGATTATATAAATTCAATAATTATCTAGGTTTTGCTTCATGGATTATCTAAACATTCAATTTCATTATAAGATAGGTGCACAGCTACAAGGATTACATCTGGTTTTTTTTTTTTTTTTTTAATTTTTATATCTTTACCCTCCACTAAAGGTCTGGCAGGTACCTAGCAGGCCCTCATCAATATTTCTAAATGAATTAATAAAGAATTAGAAATTACCTATTCCTAAATGAAGTAACATGAACTGTGGTGTCATATTTTAAATGGATTTCAAGACACCATCTAACCCAATGCCCTGTTTTTAGGTAGAATTCCAGTTAAACTATACTTCCATCATTCCTTCCTTCAGTGTGTTTCAGAGCACTCCTACAGCATCTGGTTTAAGTTTACTGACTTTTAATTTCAAAAGCTACTGTTACTTTAAAGCATAATTACTTATTTCCTAACCTCTGTGGAGAAAAAGTTTATCATTTTTTTAAAGTAGATCTTTAACTTTCTGATGATTATGAGGTAATCTTGTTCTATTTTTTGGAAACCTTACTATTTCCCTGTCATATTTTCTTAAATTTATAGACTTGAATAATTTTAATTGCCTGTTAACTATTATATGTCTATTCAGAATGGGAAGCAAAGTACAAATAATTAAAATGGAAAAAATACACCTGCTCACAAAAGAAAATTTATATACAGATTAGACTCTCTGGAAAAAGTTATTTCATATCCCAAAAATCTCCCTCAAAGATAAAGCCTAGAAATAGGCAAAATAATTGAAAATCAAAAGTTTGAGATACATAGTTTTTCAGAAACGTAAAATAAGTTACATTTAAGAATTCTGACATCAGACTGGGCACATGGCTCATGCTTGTAATCCTAGCACTTTGGGAGGCCGAGGCGGGTAGATCATTTGAGGTCGGAGTTGAAGACCAGCCTGGCCAACATGGTGAAACCCCGCCTCTTCCAAAAATGTAAAAATTAGCTGGGCTTGGTGGCGGGTGCCTGTAGTCCCTAGTACTTGGGAGGCTGAGGCAGGAGAATCGCTTCAACCTGGGAGATGGAGGTTGCAGTGAGCAGAGATCACGCCACTGTACTCCAGCCTGGGGGAAAGAGCAAGACTCTGACACACACAAAGAATTCTGACATCAAAAGTCTACTTTCTAGTAAATAGTGGGCTGGGCACAGTCGCTCACACCTGTAATCCCAGCACCTTCTGAGGCCAAGGTGGGAAGCTTACTTGAGCTTAGGAGTTCAAAACCAGCCTGAGCAACAAAGTGAGACCCCCGTCTCTACAAAAAATAAAATAAATTTTAAAAAAATATTTAAAATATGATAAATAGTAATGCAATATATACACAAAATGTTATCCCACTGTGTTTAAATCAATTACCCATAGTGCAGAGCTGAGGTCAGAAGTTTGTATCTTGAACACCTCTAGATTATTTTTAGTACTGATGGTTCTATTCCGAGTTGTTCACATATCAAGTCCTCATTACTTGAATTTTCAAAATGGGGGACTAACCAGGGAAACAGCTTGATCCATGGAGAATGAAGAAAAGACAGTACAACAGTCCACCCAGGAGTAACACAGAGCCAGAGGATGCTCCCCCGCCCAGGGAAGCAGTGAGTGAATGTGTGATGCCGGGAAACCACACTTCTCCCAGGGCTGTTTGTAACCGCGGGTCAGAAGATCTCTTTGTGAACTCACTCCACCAGGGCCTTCAGTCTGACTGACAGAGCTACTTGGAGTCTTGGCAGAGCAGCCACTCAGGTATGCGTGGAGACCCTGGAGCTTAGATACTGGGGCTTTCTGGCAAAAGTAGCTGCAGCTCCTGCAAAGTAGGAGGTTAGACCCACATATATACCCTTAAGAAAGAGAGGCTCAATCTACAGGGCTGAGCGATAGCCTGCAGGCCCCACTTCCACGACACCTCACAAGATAAGACCCACTGGTTTGGAACTCCAGCCAGCCACTGGTTAGCGGCATTGCACCTCCCTAAGAAGGAGCTCCAGGGGTGGAGAGGGAGCTCTTTTTTAAAGGAGGCATGGGGTGGGCTGCCATCTTTGCTGTTTGGGCAACTTAGCCATTCCAGCCCTCCGGCTTTGCAGAGTCCGAGCCAACCAGGGGCAGAAGGGCTCCCCCAGTACAGCACAGCCCCTCTCCCAAAATGTGGCCAGACTGCTTCTTTAAGCAGGTCCCTGATCCCACTCCTCCTCACCAGGCGAATTCCCCCTGGGACGGCGCTCTCAGAGGCAGAGGGGCAGGACACCATCTTTGCTATTTGGGCGACTTAGCTGATCCAACCTTTGGGCCTCAGAGTGTCTGAGGTGACCAGGTACTTAAGTGGAACACAGCATAGCTACTCTACCAACATATGGCCAGGCTGCTTTTTTCAACAGGTTCCCAAATCCCCTTCCTCCTCACTGGGTGGGACCTCCCAACTGGGGTCTCCAGCGACCTCCTACAGGTCTGGCAACAAGCCCATACCTCCCTGGGATGAAGCTCCCAGAAGGAGGGACAGGCTGTAATCTGCTGCTTCACAGCCTTCACTGGTGATACCTCCAGGTTCTGGAAAATCTGAGGTCACTAGGGACTGGAGCAGGCTCCCAGCATACCATAGGAGCCCTATAGAAAAGTGGTCAGGCTGTTATGTGGGTGCCCATTCCCATATCGCCTCACCAGGAGGGTACTCTAGGCCTGAGCCTCTAGCCACCCCCTACCAGAGCTATCAAGCCAGTGGCAACTTGGCAACTCCCTGGACAGAGCCTCCAAGGGCACCTGAAAGCCTCTCTGCCACTGCCTCTGCAGCTGCCCTTGCCACCCTCAAACTAATGAAGGAGCAAAGACCCTAAGCCCTTTATCCATACCTCCAACAAGCTGCAGTCAACCCAAGGAGAGGAGGCCAGTCCCTCTCCTGTGGGTCTGACAACACCCCAACCCCCACTGCTCATCACCAGACAGGGAACCCCTGGCTTGGGCCTACCGCACAGACCCACCATCCTGGGCTGATTGTAATAAGCAATTGCTGACCCGCATCTCTCTGGGGTGGAGCTCCCAGTAGACAAGCAAACAACCTCTGGTCACAACCACTACTAAGATCCCTTCCTCTGCTTCCTCCAAGTTGGGGAAGGAACATAAACACTGAGATAGCCCCAGAACTGCAGTGGGCACCCCAGGAGTGCCAAGTTGTGATCTACAGCCAGCACTCAAGCAAAGAGGAACCCACACTTTCACAGCATTAAGAAGAAACATGGCTACAACTGTGAGGAAACATAGGGGAGCCACACAACCAAGCAAGAGTCTACCAACTGACCAATAAGCCTAAGTGCCAACTACAGGATCACATTCCTCAAAGCTTTAACACCAAAAATACCTGAAACATACCCTTCTGTGAAACCAGATACAAGAGGTCAGCTTCAAATAAAGACCCTGAACAAAGCATCAGCCCAGTGAAAGCATCCAGAAAAGAAATGTACTGACTATATTCAATCTACACTGCAGTTAAAGTTTAGAACACCCACACACACAGATGACAAAGAACTAATGCAGAAACTCCAGTAACTCAAATGGCCAGAGTGTCATATGCCTTCCAAACAACCATACCAGTTCTTCAACAAGAGTTCTTAACCAGGCTGAACTGGCTGGAATGACAGAAATAGAATTCAGAATACGGATGGGAACAAAGATCATCGAGATTCAGGAGGATGCAAAACCCAATCCAAGGAAAATAAGAATCACAATAAAGTGGTACAAGAGCTGAAGGATGAAAGAGCCAGTATAAAAATGAACCTAATGGGTCTGACAGAGCAGAGCTGAATAACACAATTAAAGAATTTCCCAATGCAATCACAAGTATTAACAGCAGAAAAACCAAGCTGAGGAAAGAATCTCAGAACTTGAAGATTGGTTCTCTGAAGTCAAACAAAAAGAAAAAAAAAATAAAAAGGAATGAACAAAACCTCCAAGAAGTATGAGATTATATAAAGAGGCCAAATCTATGAATCATTGGCATCACTGAAAGGGAGGGGAGAAAACAAACAACTTGGAAAATGTATTTCAGGATATTGTCCATGAAAACTTACCCAACCTTGCTGGAGAGGCCAACAGTCAAATACAGAGAATTCCTGCAAGATTCTACACAAGAAGATGATCCCCAAGACACATAATTGTCAGATTTTCCAAAGTTGAAATGAAAGAATGTTAAAAACAGCTAGAGAGAAAGGGCAGGTCCTCCTACAAAGGGAATCCCATAAGGCTAACAGCAGACCTCTCAGTGGAAACCCAAAAAGCCAGAAGAGATTTAGGACCTATATTCAATATTCTTTAAAAAAAAAAAATCCTCAAGAATTTCATATTAAGCCAAACTAAGCTACCTAAGTGAAGGAGAAATAAGATCCTCTTCAGATAAGCAAATGTTGAGGGAACTTGTTACCACCAGATCTGCCGTACAAGAGCTCTTGAAAGAAGCATTAAACATAGAAAGCAAAGACCACTACCAGCTAAGACAAAAACACACTTAACCACACAGACCAATGTCACTGTAAAGCAATCACACAAACAAGTCAACCTGATAACCAGCTAACAGCAAAACAGCAGATCAAATCCACACACATCAATACTAACCTTGAATATAAACAGCCTAAATGCCCCCAGTTAAAAGGCATGGAGTGACAAGCTGTATAAAAAAGCAAGACCCGGCCAGGCACGGTGGCTCAAGCCTGTAATCCCAGCACTTTGGGAGGCCAAGACAGGCGGATCACGAGGTCACACGATCAAGACCATCCTGGCTACCACGGTGAAACCCCGTCTCTACTTAAAAAAAAAAATACAAAAAAAAAAAAAAACTAGCTGGGTGAGTTGGCGGGTGCCTGTAGTCCCAGCTACTGGGGAGGCTGAGGCAGGAGAATGGCGTAAACCCGGGAGGCAGAGCTTGCAGTGAGCTGAGATCTGGCCACTGCACTCCAGCCTGGGCGACAGCGAGACTCCGTCTCAAAAAAAAAAAAAAAAAAAGGCAAGACCCAAATGGTATGCTGTCTTCAAGAGACCCATCTGACATTTAATGACTCTCATAGGCTCAAACAGATAGAGGAAAATCTACCAGGAAAATAGAAAACAGAAAAAAGCAGGGGTTGCAATTCTAATTTCAGACAAAACAAAGATCAAAAAAGACAAAGATCAAAACCAACAAAGATTCAAACCAACAAAGATCAAACCAACAAAGATCAAAAAAGACAAAGAAAGGCATTATTACATAATGGTAAAGTACTGAATTCAGTAAGAAGACCTAATTAGCCTAAATATACATGCACACAACACAGGAGCACCCAGATTCATAAGGCAAGTTCTTAGAAACCTACAAAGAGACATAGACTCTCACACAATAATAGTGGGAGATTTCAGCACTCCATAGTATTAGATCATTGAGGCAGAAAATTAACAAAGATATCTGGAACCTAAACTCAATGCTGGACCAAATGGATATTATAGACCTTTACAGAACTCTCCACCCAAAAACAACAGAATATACATTCTTCTTAGTGCCATATGGCACATACTCTAAAACTGACCACATAATTGGACATAAAACAATCCTCAACAAATGTAAAAGAACCAAAATCATACCAAACACACTCTTGGACCACAGCACAATATATTGGAGTCAAGACTATGAAAATTGCTCAAAACCATGCAATTACATGGAAATTAAACAGCACACTCCTCAATGACTGTTGGGGTAAATAATGAAATTAAGTCAGAAATCAAAAAGTTGAAAATAACAACAAAGATACAACATACCAGAATCTCTGGAACACGGCTAAGGGAGAGTTAAGAGGGAAATTCATAGCAGCACTAAATGCCCACATCAAAAAGTTAGATCTCAAATTAACAATGTAACTTCAGAACCGAAAGAATTTAAGAAGCAAGAAGATATCAACCCCAAGGCTAGCAGAAGATGAGAAATAACAAAAATCAGAGCTGAAGTGAAGGAAATCAAGACATGAAAAACCAGTCAAAAGATAAATGAATCCAGGAGTTGTTTTTTGGAAAAAATTAGTAAAATAGACCACTAGACTAGTAAAGAAGAGTGAAGATCCAAATAAACACAATTAGAAATGACAAAGGGAGTGTTACTACTGACCCCACAGATATAAAAACAACCAGCAGAAACTACTATGAACACCTCTATGCACACAAACTAGAAAACCTAGAAGAGATAGACAAATTCCTGGACATGTACACCCTCCCAGGACTGAACGAGGAGGAAACTGAATCCCTACACAGACCAATAATGAGCTCCCAAATTGAATCAGTAATAAAAAGTCTACCAACCAAAAAAAGCCTGGGACCCAGTGGATTCACAGCCAAATTCTACCAGATGTACAAAGAAAAGCTGGTACCATTCTTACAGAAACTATTACAAAAAACTAAGGAGGGACTCCTCCCCACTCATTCTATGGAGCCAGCATCATCTTGATACCAAAACCTGGCAGAGAGACAACCAAAAAAGAAAACTTCAGGCCAATATCCTTGATGAACATTGATGCAAAAATCCTCAACAAAATATTTGCAAACCAAATCCAGGAGCACATCAAAAAGTGTATCTACCATGATCAAGTAGCATTCATTCCTGGGATGCAGGGTTGGTTCAACATACACAAATCAATAAATGCAATTTATCACATAAACAGAACTAAAGACAAAAACCACATGATTACTTCAATAGATGCAGAACAGGCTTTCAGTAAAATTCAACACCCTTCATGTTAAAAACTTTAAATAACATAGATATTGGAGGAACAGACCTCAAAATAATAAGAGCCATCTATGGCAAACTCACAATAAACATTATACTAAATGGACAAAAGCTGGAAGCATTCCCCTTGAAAACTGTCACATGACAAGGATGCCCTCTCTCAACACTTCTCTTCAACATAGTATTGGAAGTCCTGCCAGAGCAATCAGGCAAGAGAAAGAAAGAAAGGGCCTCCAAATAGTAAGTCAAACTATCTCTGTTTGCGGACGGCATAATTCTGTATCTAGAAGACCCCATAGTCTTGTCCCAAAAGCTCCTTTGGCAGATAAACAACTTCAGCAAAGTTGCAGGGTACAATATCAATGTACAAAAATTACTAGCATTCCTACACACCAACAACAGCCAAACCAAGAGCCAAATCAGAAAAACAATCCCATTCCCACTTGCCATAAAAAGAATACCTAGGAATACAGCTAACCAGAGAGATGCAAGATCTCTACAATGAGAATTACAAAACACTGCTCAAAGAAATCAGAAAAAACACAAAGGGAAAAAACATCCCATGCTCATTGATAGGAAGATTTATTAAAATGCCTATACTGCCCAAAGCTATTTACAGATTCAATGCTATTCCTATCAAACTACCATGACATTCTTCACAGAATTAGAAAAAAAACTATTTAAAAATTCACATGGAACCACAAAAGAGCCTGAATAGCCAAGGCAATACTAAGCAAAAAGAACAAAGCTGGAGGCACACTGCCTGACTTCAAACTATACTACAAGTCTACAATAACCAAAAGAGCATGGTACAAAGACAGGTACTGTTACAGAAACAGGCACATAGACCAATGGAACAGAATAGAGGGCCCATAAATAAGGCGCACATCTACAACTGTCTGGTCTTCAACAAACCTGACAAAAACAACAGGAAAAGGCTCCCTCTTCAATAAATGGTGCTGGGATAACTGGCTAGCCATTTGCAGAAGATTGAAGCTGGACGTTTTCCTTCCACCTTATACAAAAACCAACTCAAGATGAATTAAAGACTTAACTGGAAAACCCAAAACTATAAAAACCCTGGAAGACAACCTAGGCAATACCATCTTGGACATAGGAATGGGCAAAGATTTCATGACAGAGAGAAATAGAAACTGCAACAAAAGCAAAAACTGACAAGTGGGATCTACTTAAATTAAAGAGCTTCTGCACAGCAAAATAAATGATTAGCAGAGTAAACAGACAACCTATAGAATGGGAGAAAATTTTTGCAAACTATGCATCTGATAAAGGTCAATATCCAGCTTCTATAAGGAACTTAAACAAATTTACAAGAGAAAACCCCATTAAAAGGTGGGCAAAGGACAAGAACAGACACTTCTCAAAAGAAGTCATACATGTGGCCAACAAGTATGAAAAAAAGCTCAATATCACTGATCAACAGATAAATGCACATCAAAACCACAATTACATACCACCTCACACCAGTCAGAATGGCTATTACTAAAAAGTCAAAAAGTGAAGTTGCAGAGAAAACGGAACACTTACACACTGCTGGTGGGAGTGTAAATTAGTTCAACCCTTGTGCAAAAGCAGTATGGTGATTCTCAAAGAGGTAAAAGCAAAACTACCATTGGACCCAGCAATCTCATTACTGGAATTATACCCAGAGGAATATAAATCATTCTACCATGAAGACACATGCACACAAATGTTCACTGCAGCACTAGTCACAATAGCAAGGACATGGAATCAAGTAATGCCCATCAATGACAGATTGGATAAAGAAAATTTGGTACATATACACCATGGAATACTATGTAGTCATAAAAAAGAACGAGATCATGTCTTTTGTGGGAACATGGATGGAGCTGGAGGCAGTTATCTTTAGCAAACTAATGTAGGAACACAAAACCGAATACTGCTTGTTTTCACTTATAAGTGGGAGCTAAATGATAAGAACTTACAGAACACAAAGAAGGAAACAAAAGACACTGGGGTCTACTTAAAGTGGGGAAGGCAGAAAAAGGGAGAGGAGCAGAAGAGATAACTATTGAGTACTGGGCCTAATACCAAGGTGATTAAATATATGTCAACAAACCCTCATGACACCTGTTTACCTACGCAACCTTCACATGTACCCTCAAACCTAAAAAAAATTAAAACAAAACAAAATGGCTGGCTAGAATATGGAGAGTCATCTGTTTCATGAAACCATTTTCCTTCTATTTTCTTAATATGTGAACTAATACAATATAGAGATCAAATCTACAACAATTAGGAAATCCTGATACCTAGGTGGTTATTCTTCCTTTTATTTTCTTCAAAATCCCTTTAAAATGCACCAAATTGGAAATAACACTCTAATAACAGGCTAATTACTGGTAAGTCTATAAAGATGACTTCCTAACTTGTTAATTTAATAACTTCCATTAATAAATCCCAGTTATGCCATCACTGATGGCCCTTGAATATGAAAATGACCTGACCATATAACAAACTACCTCACAGATGACATCGTAAAACTCTGTAATCACTATGCCACATATTTGCCTCTCAAATATGTTAGAGGACATATCAAGGTCACTTTCAGTCTATTCCTGTTAAGTGTTACTAACTTAATCCAAAATGTATTATCTGTGTATATAATGAAAGTGGTTCCTAATTTCATTATCCAAGTCATGGTTAAATTATTAAATATTGTTCTAATTATTAAGCAGAGTCCAATGGACTATCACTTATTACCCTTTTAGGTCAATACAGAACCAAAAAGTAACCAATATTTATAGAATGTACAAAGGGCTTTCATGAACACTGGTATTTGAACTTTCACTTATTCAACAGATATTTAAGGCACCGCATGCTAATTCTATGCCAAGCATTGGCTAGACACTGGAGTTACGGTGATCCTTACAAGTTCCCAGGTAAATTTTTGTTAAAACTGCGAATTCTCAGGCCTCACTCCAGACCTATTAAATCAGAAATTCTGGGGATGGGCCCCAGCAATCTGATTTAACAAGCCCTCCCAGAGATTCTGATACATGCTCAAGTTTGAGAACCACTGCCCTGTAAAATAGAGCCTTACTTTATATATTAGAAAACCGAGGTTCAGAGAATAAAAGACGAGATACGAAAGATACTTTTTTAAAACAGCTTTTTCTAAGAGCTCAGAAAAGTGTCTGACATATAATATAGGCACCTGAGAAAACTGGTTGAAGAAATTAATGTTCCAAAGAGTTGTGCCATCACGCAATTATGGCGATAGACAAGCATATCATCCTAATATGTTAGAAATGCGTATACTGCTAATGAATATATTTCTTCTGAAAAGACAAATGTTCAGCATGACAACAAGAATTATAATTTAAGTATTATTTTTGACATGTTCATAAAAGAAGTAGTTACCAAAAGGGATCACTACAAAAGCTATTCAATTTTTCCATACCTTGTTATTTTGCCTTAATTTACTTAACTCCAGTTTATACTTTTCTGCTTCTTCTAGAGCTCTATTCAAGCGAACCTCTGTGGCACTTTGACTACTTGCAGCCTGTTTTTGCAGTCTTCTTTTATTTTCTAATTCCTGTATAGTAAAAAAGATTATGGAACATTTATAAATGTATCATAGGTTCCCCCTTGATCATTTTGCAGTATCTTCCATATCCATATTCCTTGCTTTCTCTCAAACTTTACACACACACACACACGCATGCACGCACACGCGGGGCTAGAGGCTGAACACTAAGTGTTAGAAGTCTCAAGGAATTCTTGCCCCAAATTAGTATTAGAGAAATATATCCTAAAAAATGTACTTGTGAACTGGGCTTTCAAATTACTTTTTGTTTGGAATTTTGTCTCTCTTTATTGACTCAAGACACAGTATACCTGTCCTCTATTTTATAAACAACTCTTTATAACTGTATTTCTTCTTCTGGGAACCTCCCAAAAAGACCAATGTTAAGAGAAACTCTCCACTGTTTTTCTGTATACCTGACAAAGTAAATCATTTAAGAATATATTCATCACAACATTCTGTATAGCCCTATAGGAAAATCCCAATTCTGAGTAGAAACAACAGATCTTATAGATTATTTTCCACATCCTGGGGTGAGTTTAGTCTTATATTTCTGCAAACATCCTAGGATATTCTGTTGCAGAGAGTCAACAGGCCAACACCTGAAGAAACACGAACGTAGAGGTTAAACTGTGAACTCCACCATAATCTTTCCGCTGTCAACCAGCTTCATCTCCTGCCAAAGATGTTACTTTTAGTAATACGAGCAGTAATTGGATCTCTCCCAAACAGCCATGGTGTTTCCTGCCTCAGTCTTTTGCTTGTGCTCTTCCTCCTGCCCTGATCTCTGCCCACTCGTTTTCACGTAACTAGCACCTACTGACTCAGCTAGGTTTGTACCCTAGGGCATTAGCTCCCCCAAGACATATTTCCTTTCTAATCCTCACTATCCACCCAGATTATATTAAGTGCCCTCTTCAAAGCTTGTATAGCACCTTAAGACACATTTATCATCGTATCTGCTACGTGGTACTGAAACTAAACCTTAACTTTATTTCCCCCACTATAGTTTAAGCTCCTTGAAGAAAAGAACTGTCTTAATTTCTGTATACTCAGCACTTCAGTGGGATATAAAAGACACTAACACACATGTTAATTAAACTGAACTTATTTTGTAATACTAAACTCACTCTTCTTTATATCCCCTACAAAGTAACGCCTAGTCCAGAGCCTTACTCAATAAATTGAGCAGATACTCAATATATTATAGAGTTGAAATGATGCAGATAAAAATACAGTTGTCTATTTTTTTATAATTTTTTTCTGGCTATATCACTATATTTTATTTAAAAACTAGTCTCCCTGGCTCTGAGTAATTAAGGGGAAAAACAAAACAAAACACATGCTGCTCTTTATGTAGGTTTCTAAACAAATCAAACTGTGTATGGATACCATCTGCTATCACAGCCTTCTTCACAGCTTTGTGGGTGGTAGCAACAGGAAGAGCTAGCCTGATTTATCTCACTGTTCACATAGAAAAGGCAAAGATTCTCATTAGCTACAAAGTCCACATTTCTTGCTGCCTCATTTCAGTCTTCCTTCTTAAGAATATAGAACTGAATCTTTCCTCTTGCCTGCTGATGACTCTGTAACCTATTTCACAGAAAAATGAAAACCATCCTGTACCATATGATGACCCCTATCCCTGAACCAATACTGCCCTCTTCTTGGGAGGTGTGGGGAAAAAATGGTACCCAGAAGAATAGTACAGTAGGAAATAAAGTTTTTCTATATGAGTAATCCACTAAACAAATTTCTAGTGTTATAAAAATTTAAGCAGTTGCATGTCGCTAGACAAAAATTTCATGACAAATCTGAAATCCTGAGTTGCACATTAGTTTAAAAAAAAAAAAAACTAAGAAAATCAAATTTAACATTAAAATTAAAATACTGTTAGCTTCAGGAGGAAATGATACCACTCTCTCATGATTATTAAAGCATTCATAAAAGGCACTGGGGGAGAGTAAGAAAAGAGAGGGGCATGCAGCAGCCACAGCAGAAGACAAATGTAATAAATGCTCTGGGAATAACACAAAGCACCACAGAAATTCAGATAAGAAATAATCAGATGAGGATAAATCATCAGATAAGGTTTCAGAAATAAGGGGCTAAGGTAGAAAAGAATGGACTTGGAGTCAGAAAACCTGCCAGCTGTGGTAGACTTATTTCCATATCTGAAATTGTGAGTAATATTATCTATACCTAATAGGTTTCATTCATTTATTCAACACATTTATTAAGCACTTACTACATGCAGGATACTATTCTATATCATGGGCACACAAATTAACCAAATTTCCTCCTCTCATGATGTTTGCATTCTAGAGGAAGAGACAGAAGATGAACACATATTTACACAGACATATATGCAATATTCGGTAGTGATAAGGGCTATGAAGAAAAAAAAGGGTAAAGGGACAGAACAATGAAGGGAGGGTATAACTACTTAAAATAAAGTAGTCAGGGAAGTCTTCCAAATGAAGTGAGGTAATGATTTAAGTTAAAATCTTGGGGAGGCCAGGCACGGTGACTCACGCCTGTAGTCCTAGTACTTTGGGAGGCCAATGTGGGAGGATGAACCCAGGAGTTCGAGACCAGCCTAGGCATCATAGGGAGACCTTGTCTCTATAAAAAAAATTAAAAATTAGCTGGGCATTGTGGCGTATGTATGTGGTCCTAGCTGCTTAGAAGACTGAGGCAGAAGGATTGCTTGAGCCGGGGAGGTGAAGGCCGTAGTAAGCCATGATTGCACCACTCCAGCCTGAACAACAGAGTGAGATCCTCTCTCTAAAAAAAAAATACAATAATCAAATAAGGATCTCGGGGAAAGAATTCCAGATAATAAGAACAATAAAGACAAAGATCCTGTAGTAGGAATCCACTTGATACATTAAAAAATCACCTAGAAGGTCAGTGTGGTTTCAGCTGAGTGACATAGGCACAGCGTTAGGTTTTGAGGTAAGAGAAGTGGGCAGGGCAAGCCTAGGTGAACCTTGTAAGCTTTACTTATAAATTTGGATTTTATTCTGAGTGATACGGGAAGCCTTTGGAGGATTTTAAGTGTGTATGCATATGTGTATGTGTGTGATGATCTGAGTTAATTTTTTTTTTTTTTCCCGAGATGGAGTCTCACTCTGTCACTCAGGCTGGAGTGCAGTGGTACAATCTCTGCTCTCTGCAAGCTCCGCTTCCCGGGTTCATGCCATTCTCCTGCCTCAGCCTCCCAAGCAGCTGGGACTACAGGCACCCGCCACCATGCCGGCTAATTTTTTGTACTTATAGTAGAGATGGGGTTTCACCAGGTTAGCCAGGATGGTCTCAATCTCCTGGCCTTGTGATCTGCCCACCTCGGCCTCCCTAAGTGCTGAGACTACAGGCGTAAGCCACCGCACTCGGCTCTGACTTAAATTTTATAGGGATTGCTCTGGCCACTGTGGTATTGCCAATCTAGGAGGTTATTATAATAGTTTAAATAAAAGACAGTGGCTTGGGCTTGGGTAGAAGCAATTAATGTTTTGAGAAGTGGTTTATTCTATGGATTTTGAAGACAGAATTGACAGGATTTGTTGGTGAGCTGGATCTGGATATAGGAAAAGAGATAGATCAAGATGACTCTTCAATTTTAGACTGAACAACTGGGTGATGCCTTTTACTAAGAGAGGGAGAAGGAAGAGAAGCAGGTTTGCTAAGGGCAGGGAAGCAAGAGCTTCCTTTAGGACATGTGAAGTTTAACACACAATAGAGATATCAAGTGGGCAGAAAGGAAGAGGTAAGGGCAAGAAACGGAAATGTGAGTATGAATAACATATATATATAGATGGTATATAAAGTCATGGAACTGAATGAGATCATCTAAGGATTAGATATAAAGAGACTTGAGCACTCTACTATGTAAGGTCAGGAAAATGAGGGAGAATCATGACTATGGTGCTCTAGAAGCCAAATGAATAGTGTTTCAAGGAAGAAGTAACCAACTATTTCAAATATTGCTGAGATATAAATTCATGTCAAGAATAACTGACCAAGTACAATGGACCACAACTGCAATGTGGATTATTGGTGACCTTTTTAAGAGTAGTTTCAATGGCAGGGTAGAGATGGAAGCCTGAGCAAAGTATTTTCAGGAGAAAATGGCACATGAGGTATAGAGACACTGAGTATAAACAATAATTTTGGGAAGCTTCACTATAAAGGGGAGCAATGATATAGGACTGGAGGTAGATGTAAGATCTAAAGAAGTTTTAAAATAAATAAATATATGAATGATTCTATGAAATGTTTGTACACTAATGAGTATAATCTGATAAGAGTAAATTTGATTTTGCAAGAGAAAGGACAATTGTCAGTGCGAAGTCCTTGAGGAGAAGAGAGTATATGGTATTCAGTGCACAAGTGAAGGGGCCAGCTTTAGACAGAAGAGGTACTAATTCACTGTAACTGGAGTGGGGAGTGGTATAGAGGCAGCGAGGTTGTAAATTTAGTGAAAGGATGATCTTTTGATTGTTTCCTTAATGAAAAAGGAATCTGAGTCATGAGTCAAGAATAAGGATGTTGGAAGGGGTGTTAGAAAGTTGAGGAAAAAAGACCAACTGTTTAATAATCATCTCCAAAAATGGGAGAGGGAATCGACTTCTCAGAAAGTGAGGGTAGAAAATGCATTATTCTTGAGATTTGTAAATAAATTTAAAGTAGGACTGATTAAGAAAAAATGACAGAAGAGACAAATTATCAGTATCAGAAATGAAAGAGGGGCCATTATTACACATCATACAGGTATTATAAATATAATAAATATAATAAAGGAATATTATGGACAAATTTATGCCAGTAACTCTGACTTAGATGAAGTGGACAAATATCATGAAAAACATAAATTAGCAAAGCTGACTCAAAAAGCAGCAGAAAATCAGAATAGACTTGTATCCATTAAATAAACTGAATTGGTAATTGAAATCCTTCCAAAAGAAAACTCCAGTGCACGTGGCTTTCCTAATGAATTGTATCAAATGTATATATCAATATAACAGAATAGTTCAAAGAAGATCCATACATAAATACAGCCAATTCATTTCCTTCACTGGTGCCATGGTAAGCAAATGGGGAAAGAACTGAATTATTATCCATACGGAAAAAAGTGAACCCTGACCCTTATCACACACAAAATGAACTTGAAATAGAGTACAAGTCAATTTATATATGATTTTGAGGTACACACACACACACACACACACACACAAAATAACACTTCTAGAAGAAATCAGGAAAAAACTCTCATGACTTTGGAGTGGATAAAGATTTCTTGGATAGAATGAGGAAAAAAAGCACAAACCCCAAGAAAATAATATTTTGGGGAAAAAAGCACAAGCCACAAGAAAATAATATTTTTTAATTCATCAAAATTTAAAACTTTTGAAACACACTGTTGAGAAGATAAAGCCAAGTCAGATTGGGGGAAACTATTCAAAATATATATTCTTCTAATAAAGGAATTACATAGGGAAACAAAGAATTTGCAACTTAGTATTTTTGAATGGGCAAAAAAAATGAACAAATACATCACAAAAAGGATATATGAATGGCCGATAAACACATGAAAAGATGTTCAATATCCATTATAACTATGGATAACTAAAGGAAATACAAATTAAACCACAATGAGATACTATTTCTTCCCCTCTAGAATGGCTAAAATTAAAAAGATAATAATCCCAAGTGTTGATGATGATACAGAGTAACTCTAATTCTCATATATTGCTAGTGGGAATGTAAAATGGTACAATCACTATGGAACACAGTTTAGCAGTTGCTTAAAAAGTTAAGCATACACTTTCCATAAAATTCACAAATTCCACTCCTAAGTATTTGGTATACACAAAAACATGTGTTCACACAGAATACTTGTACATGGAAATTCACTGTGGATTTTTGATAGCCACACTCCATAAATAAATAATATGGAGCAATACAAGGAAATTAACCACAAAACGTGTAACAACATTGATGAACCTTAAAAATATTATGCTGAAGGCCGGGCGCGGTGGCTCATGCCTGTAATCCCAGCACTTTGGGAGGCCGAGGCAGGTGGATCATGAGGTCAGGAGATCAAGACCATCCTGGCTAACACAGCGAAACCCTGTCTCTACTAAAAATACAGAAAAATTAGCCAGCCTTGGTGGCGGGCGCCTGTAGTCCCAGCTACTCAGGACTCTGAGGCAGGAGAATGGTGTGAACCTGGGAGGCAGAGCTTGCAGTGAGCCAAGATCACGCCACTGCATTCCAGCCTGGGCGACAGAGCGAGACTCCGTCTCAAAAAAAAAAAAAAAAGATGAAGAAAAATAACCAGATATACAAAAGTCCATATTCATGATTCCACTGGTATGAAATTTTAGAAACTGAAAATCTAATTTATAGTGAAAAAATATAGCTCACTGGCTGCCTGGGGCCATGATTAGAGGTCGGAGATTTATGGGGCAGAGTACAAAGGATATTCTGGGAGGGTAATATAAATTTTCATTATCTGAATTACGGTGGTAGTTATGAGGGAATATTAATTTGTGAAAACGTATTGAATTATAAGCTAAAAACAAGTATATTTTATTGTATTTAAGTTATTCTTCAATAAAGTTGATTTTAAAGAAATCACTAACAGAAAAACAAAATCCAATGCCAAAACAAATTGGTTTCTGTTTTTGTATTTTAGAAAACTCCGTCTGTTAGCATTAGAAGCTTAAGTTATATATAATAATTTTTAAAACGGTTGGCTTTTGCAGATTTATAAAAGTAAGTCCATCAAACTCAAGCTCTGGCATTTCTGTGAACTGTACACTGAGGTTTGTTTGTATAGAGATATAAAATGAGACTTGGCAAAGAATGATTCAATCTTGAGTTCTCATGGTTACATGACCCATGAGAATTATTATGCCTACCTGGCAGGGTAGATAGGGATGCAAGCTGGAAAGTTCAGAGCCAATGGAAGTTTTTATAAAAGCCTTCAGATAGCCAATATATCATAACCGCTTAGTACATTCATTGTGAAATAAAAGTTTCAAGTATTAAACTCTTAAACAGTGATAAGATTTTGAAATAGCTGGTACTTACATTCATTTAATTTTGGGGGATTCGGGAATGATATGATTTGTGGAAAAAACACAGACTGTGGTGTCAGACACAGTTTGAATCCTATTCTGCCACTACCTATATATAAACTTGGGTAATTTGCTTCACCATCAAACTCAGTTTCCCTTTGTTTTTTTTTGTTGTTGTTGTTGTTGTTTTGAGATGGAGTCTCGCTCTCTTGCCCAGGCTGGAGTGCAGTGGTGCCATGTAGGCTTGCTGCAAGCTCCAACTCCCAGGTTCACGCCACGCCATTCTCCTGCCTCAGCCTCCCGAGTAGCTGAGACTACAGGCGCCCGCCAACGCGCCGGGCTAATTTTTTTGTACTTTAATTTTTTTTATTATTATAGTTTAAGTTCTAGGGTACATGTGCACAATGTGCAGGTGTGACACATGGGTACACATGTGTCATGTTTGCTGCACCCATCAACTCGTCATTTACATTAGGTATTTCTCCTAATGCTATCCTTCCCCCAGCTCCCCAGCCCCCAGTAGGCCCCGATGTGTGATGTTGCTGCCCTGTGTCCAAGTGGTGTCATTGTTCAATTCCCACCTATGAGTGAGAACATGCGGTGTTTGGTTTTCTGTCTTCATGAGAGTTTGCTGAGAATGATGGTTTCCAGCTTCATCCATGTTCCTGCAAAGGACATGAACTCATCCTTTTTTATGGCTGCAGAGTATTCCATGGTGTATATGTGCCACATTTTCTTAATCCAGTTTATCATTGATGGAGTTGTGGGTTGGTTCCAAGTCTCTGCTATTGTGAATAGTGCTGCAATAAACATACGTGTGCATGTGTGTTTATAGGAGCATGATTTATAATCCTTTGGGTATACACCCAGTAATGGGATTGGTGGGTCAAATGGCATTTCTAGTTCTAGATCCTTGAGGAATCGCCACACTGTCTTCCACAATGGTTGAACTAATTTGCACTCTGCCAACAGTGTAAAAGCGCTCCTATTTCTCCACATCCTCTCCAGGCATCTGTTGTTTCCTGACATTTTAATGATCGCCATTCTAACTGGTGTGAGATGGTATCTCACTGTGGTTTTGATTTGCATTTCTCTGATGACGAGTGACAATGAGCATTTTTTCATGTGTCTGTTGGCTGCATAAATGTCTTCTTTTGAGTCATGTCTGTTCATATCCTTTGCTCACTTTTTGATGGGGTTGTTTTTTTCTTGTAAATTTGTTTGAGCTCTTTGTAGATTCTGATTATCAGCCCTTTCTCAGATGGGTAGATTGCAAAAATTTTCTCCCATTCTGTAGGTTGCCTGTTCACTCTGATGGTAGTTTCTTTTGCTGTGCAGAAGCTCTTTAGTTTA
>NW_012098987.1:5282416-5285246 GCF_000951045.1 Mandrillus leucophaeus | reverse complement strand
AAAAATTTTCTCCCATTCTGTAGGTTGCCTGTTCACTCTGATGGTAGTTTCTTTTGCTGTGCAGAAGCTCTTTAGTTTAATTAGATCCCAGTTGTCTATTTTGGCTTTTGTTGCCGTTGCTTTTGGTGTTTTAGTCATGAAGTCCTTGCCCATGCCTATGGCCTCAATGGTATTGCCTAGGTTTTCTTCTAGGGTTTTTACAGTTTTAGGTCTAACATTTAAGTCTTTAATTCATCTTGAATTAATTTTCATATAAGGTATAAGGAAGGGATCCAGTTTCAGCTTTCTACATATGGCTAACCAGTTTTACCAGCACCATTTATTAAATAGGGAATCCTTTCTCCATTTCTTGTTTTTGTCAGGTCTGTCAAAGATCAAATGGTTGTAGATGTGTGGTGCTATTTCTGAGGCCTCTGTTCTGTTCCATTGGTTTATATCTCTCTTTTGGTACCAGTACCATGCTGTTTTGGTTACTGGAGCCTTGTAGTATAGTTTGAAGTCAGGTAGCAAGATGCCTCCAGCTTTGTTCTTTTGGCTTAGGATTGTCCTGGCAATGCGGGCGCTTTTTTTGGTTCCATATGAACTTTAAAGTAGTTTCTTCCAATTCTGTGAAGAAAGTCACTGGCAGCTTGATGGGGATGGCATTGAATCTATAAATTACCTTGGGCAGTAGGGCCATTTTCATGATATTGATTCTTCCTATCCATGAGCACAGAATGTTCTTCCTTTGTTTGTGTCCTCTTTTATTTTGTTTAGCAGTGGTTTGTCATTCTCCTTGAAGAGGTCCTTCACATCCATTGTAAGTTGGATTACTAGGTATTTGATTCTCTTTGTAGCAATTGTGAATGGGAGTTCATTCATGATTTGGCTGTGTGTTATTGGTGTATAGGAATGCTTGTGATTTTCGCACACTGAGTTTGCTGAAGTTGCTTATCAGCTTAAGGAGGTTTTGGGCTGAGACGATGGGGTTTTCTACATATAAAATCGTGTCATCTGCAAATAGGGACAATTTGACTTCCTCTTTTCCTAGCTGAATACCCTTTATTGCTTTCTCTTGCCTGACTGCCCTGGCCCAAACTTCCAACACCACACCATGTTGAATAGGAGTGCTAAGAGAGGGCATCCTTGTCCTGCGCCAGTTTTCAAACGGAATGCTTCCAGTTTTTGCCCATTCTGTATGATATTGGCTGTGCATTTGTCATGAATAACTCTTATTATTTTGAGATGCATTCCATCAATACCTGGTTTATTGAGAGTTTTTAGCATGTAAGGCTGTTGAATTTTGTCGAAGGTCTTTTCTACATCTACTGAGATAATCATGTAGTTTTTGTCTTTGATTCTGTTTATGTGATGGATTACGTGTATTGATTTGCATATGTTGTACCAGCTTTGCCTCCCAGGGATGAAGCTGACTTGATCGTGATGGATAAGCTTTTTGATGTGCTGCTGCATTCAGTTTGCCAGTATTTTATTGAGGATTTTCACATAGATATTCATCAGGGATATTGGTCTAAAATTCTTTTATGTTGTGTCTCTGACAGGCTTTGATATCAGGATGATGCTGACCTCATAAAATGAGTTAGGGAGGATTCCCTCTTTTTCTGTTGATTGAAATAGTTTCAGAAGAAATGGTATCAGCTCCCTTTGTACCTCTGGTAGAATTTGGTTGTGAATCCATCTGGTCCTGAATTTTTTTTGGTTGGTAGGCTATTAATTATTTCCTCAATTTCAGAGCCTGTTATTGGTCTAATCAGAGATTCAACTTCCTCCTCGTTTAGTCTTGGGTGGGAGTATGTGTCCAGGAATTTATCCATTTCTTCTAGATTTTCTAGTTTATTTGCATAGAGGTGTTTATAGTATTCTCTGATGGTAGTTTATATTTCTGTGAGATCCGTGGTGATATCCCTTTTATCACTTTTTATTTTGTCTATTTGATTCTTCTCTCTTTTCTTTATTAGTCTTGCTAGTGTTCTATCAATTTTGTTTATAGACAAAATTCAAAAAGTCAGCTCCTGGATTCATTGATTTTTTGAAGGGTTTTTTGTGTCTCTATCTCCTTCAATTCTGCTCTGATCTTAGGTTATTTCTTGCTTTCTGCTAGCTTTTGAATTTGTCTCCTCTTGCTTCTCTAGTTCTTTCAATTGTGATGTTAGGGTGTCGATTTTAGATCTTTCCTGCTTTCTCTTGTGGGCATTTAGTGCTATAAATTTCCCTATACACACTGCTTTACATGTGCCCCAGAGAGTCTGGTATGTTGTATCTTTGTTCTCATTGGTTTCAAAGAACAACTTTATTTCTGCCTTCATTTCATTATTTACCCAGTAGTCATTCAGAAGCAGGTTGTTCAGTTTCCATGTAGTTGTGTGGTTTTAAGTTAGTTTCTTAAACCTGAGTTCTAATTTGATTGCACTGTGGTCTGAGAGACAGTTTGGTGTGATTTCTGTTCTTTTACATTTGCTAAGGAGTGCTTTATTTACAATTTGTGGTCAATTTTAGAATAAGTGTGATGTGGTGCTGAGAAGAATGATATTCTGTTGATTTGGGGTGGAGAGTTCTGTAGATGTCTATTAGGTCTGCTTGGTGCAGAGCTGAGTTCAAGTCCTGGATATCCTTTTAACTTTCTGTCTCGTTGATCTGTCTGATGTTGACAGTGGGGTGTAAAAGTCTCCCATTATTATTGTGTGGCAGTCTAAGTCTCTTTGTAGGTCTCTAAGGACTTGCTTTATGAATCTGGTTGCTTCTGTATTGGGTGCATATATATTTAGGATAGTTAGGTCTTCTTGTTGAATTGATCCCTTTACCATTATGTAATGGCCTTCTTTGTCTCTTA
>NW_012098987.1:5255862-5282366 GCF_000951045.1 Mandrillus leucophaeus | reverse complement strand
TGTATTGGGTGCATATATATTTAGGATAGTTAGGTCTTCTTGTTGAATTGATCCCTTTACCATTATGTAATGGCCTTCTTTGTCTCTTTTGATCTTTGTTGGTTTAAAATCTGTATATCAGAGACTAGGATTGCAACCCCTGCTGTTTTTGGCTTTCAGTGTGCTTGGTAGGTCTTCCTCCATCCCTTTATTTTGAGCCTGTGTGTGTCTCTGCACATGAGTTGGGTCTCCTGAATAAACCACACTGAAGGATCTTGACTCTTTATCCAATTTGCCAGTCTGTGTCTTTTAATTGGGGCATTCACCCATTTACATCTAAGGTTAATATTGTTATGTGTGAATTTCATCCTGTCATGAGGTTAGCTGGTTATATTAATTGATGCAGTTTCTTCATTGCATCGATGATCTTTACCATTTGGCCTGTTTTGCAGTGGCTGGTATTGGTTGTTTCTTTCCATGTTTAGTGCTTCCTTCAGGAGTTCTTGTAAGGCAGGCCTGGTGGTGACAAAATCTCTCAGCATTTGCTTGTCTGTAAATGATTTTATTTCTCCTTCACTTACGAAGCTTAGTTTGGCTGGGCATGAAATTCTGGGTTGAAAATTCTTTTAAGAATGTTGAATATTGGTCCCCACTCTCTTCTGGTTTGTAGGGTTTTTGCCGTGAGATCCACTGTTAGTCTGATGGGCTTCCCTTTGTGGGTAACCCGACCTTTCTCTCTAGCTGCCCTTAACATTTTTTCCTTCATTTCAAACTTGGTGAACCTGACAGGTATGTATCTTGGTGTTGCACTTCTTGAGGAATATCTTTGTGGTGCTCTGTGTATTTCCTGAATTTGAATGTTGTCCTGTCTTGCTAGGTTGGGGAAGTTCTCCTGGGAAATATCCTGAAAAGTGTTTTCCGACTTGGTTCCATTCTCCCCATCACTTTCAGGTATACCAATCAAACGCAGATTTGGTCTTTCCACATAGTCCCGTATTTCCTGAAGGCTTTGTTCATTTCTTTTTACTCTTTTGTCTCTAAACTTGTCTTCTCACTTTATTTCATTAATTTGATCTTCAATCCCTGATACCCTTTCTTTCAATTGATCTAATCGGCTATTGAAGCTTCCGCATGCATCACAAAGTTCTCGTGCCATGGTTTTCAGCTCCATCAGGTCATTTAAGGTCTTCTCTACATTTTTTATTCTAGTTAGCCATTTGTCTAACCTTTTTTCAAGGTTTTTATTTTCCTTGCGATGGGTTTGAAAATGCTCCTTTAGCTCGGAGTTTGTTATTACCAACCTTCTGAAGCCTACTTCTGTTAACTCGTCAAAGTCATTCTCCATGCAGCTTTGTTCTGTTGCTGGCAAGGAGCTGCAATTCTTCGGAGAAGAGGCACTCTGGTTTTTAGAATTTTCAGCTTTTCTGCTCTGGTTTCTCCCCATCTTTGTGATTTTATCTACCTTTGGTGTTTGATGTTGGTGACCTACAGATGGGGTTTTGGTGTAGATGTCCTTTTTGTTGATGTTGATCCTATTCCTTTCTGTTTGTTAGTTTTCCTTCTAACAGGTCCCTCAGCTACAGGTCTGTTGGAGTTTGCTGGAGGTCCACTCCAGACCCTGTTTGCCTGGGTATCACCAGTGGAGGCTACAGAACAGCAAATATTGCAGAACAGCAGTTATTGCTGGCTGATGCTTCCTCCAGAAGCTTCATCCCAGAAGGGCACCCGCCTACATGAGGTGTCCGTCAGCCCCTACTGGGAGGTGTCTCACAGGCTACTTTGGGGTCAGGGACCCACTTGAGGAGGCAGTCTGTCCATTCTCAAAGCTCAAATGCCGTGCTGGGACAACCACTGCTCTCTTCAGAGCTGTCAGACAGGGACATCTAAGTCTGCAGAAGTTGTCTCCTGCCTTTTGTTCAGCTATGCCCTGCCCACAGAGGTGCAGTCTATAGGGACAGTATGCCTTGCTGAGCTGCAGTTGTCTCTGCCCAGTTCAAGCTTCCTGGCCACTTTGTTTACCTACTCAAGCCTCAGCAATGGCGGACGCCCCACCACCAGCCAGGCTGCCGCCTCGCAGTTCGATCTCAGACTGCTATACTAGCAGTGAGCAAGGCTCCGTGGGCATGTGACCCGCCAAGCCAGGCACAGGAGAGAATCTCCTTGTCTGCCGGTTGCTAAGACCTTGGGAAAAGTGCAGTATTTGGGCAAAAGTGTCCTGTTTTTCCAGGTACAGTCAGTCACAACTTCCCTTGGCTAGGGAAGGGAAATCCCCCAACCCCTTGCACTTCCTGGGTGAAGCAACACCCGCTCTGCTTTGGCTCGCCCTCCATGGGCTGCACCCACTGTCCAACCAGTCCCAACGAGATGAACCAGGTACCTCAGTTGGAAATGCAGAAATCACCTGTCTTCTGCATCAATCATGCTGGGAGCTGCAAACCAGAGCTATTCCTATTTGGCCATCTTGGAATGGCATTTTTTTGTATTTTTAGTAGACACAGGGTTTCACCGTGTTAGCCAGGATGGTCTCAATCTCCTGACCTCCTGATCTGCCTGCCTTGGCCTCCCAAAGTGCTGGGATAACCATGCCTGGCCACTCAGTTTCCCTTTCTATAAAATGCATTTTATCTGGCATATGGCACTCAAAAAATCATCCCCATACAAAGGGAAAAAAATTATCCCTCTACAAAGGGAAAAGTATAATCAATGTCACCCTCTGGGAACATTAACCTACTGACAAAGTACAGGATACAATGGATAAGAAATGGAAAATGGACACAAAATGGGAATTGAAAAGAAGCGATGAATGAAAAACATTTGGAAGAAAAATTGCACAGGATTGGAGATGACGGCCAAGAACATGAAAAGAATCAAAAATATAACCAGTGTTTCAAGATTATGTGAGACTAGAACAGTGATGTGACCAGAACTTGGGTGCATAATGGTAAATGGTAAAGTCATGACAAATTAAAACATGGATGTTCCCCTAGACACTACAGCTTTTTCCCTTTACACCCATTATATATATTTCTTAGACCAATAGAAATAGAATACAGCATACTTATGTAATTACAAAATTTCTAGTAGCCACTTTAACAGGTGAAACAGAAACTGGTAAAATTAATTTTAGTAATGTATTTCACTTAACCTCATATATTCAAATATTATTTCGACATATAACCAATACAAAAAATATTAAGAGATTTTGATACATTTTACATTCTTCATTCTGTTTTACATGAATTTTTCAAAATCTGAATTTTACTTTACACTTACAGCACATCACAATTTAGCCACAAATGTAAGTGGCTACCATATTGGAAACACAAGTTTAGACTATTAAATACTATAATTAAGTTTTATTACTGGAATACTGGGGAAAGAAACTGAAGTATATTCATTCAGTGTTTACACTACTCAGCAATAAAAAGAAATGGACTATAATAGGGATAAATACTGCATGTTGTATTAGTCCATTTTCATGCTGCTGATAAAGACATACCCAAGACTGTACAATTTACAAAAGAAAGAGATTTATTGCACTCACAGTTTCACGTGTCTGGGGAGACCTCACAATGATGGCAGAAGGTAAAGGCACGTCTCACATGGTGGCAGACGAGAGAGCTTGTGCAGGGAAACTCCCATTTTTAAAACCATCAGATCTCCTGAGACTTATTCACTATCATGAGAACAGCACAGGAAAGACCTGCCCCCATGATTCAATTACCTCCCACCGGGTCCTTCCTGCAACACGTGGGAATTCAAGATTAAATTTGGGTGGGGACACAGCCAAACCATATTCTACCCCAGGACCCTCCCAAATCTCATGTCCTCACATTTCAAAACCAATCATGCCTCCTAGGCCTCCAGGCCTGTGATGGGAGGGGCTGCTGTGAAGACCTCTGACATGCCTTGGGGGACATTTTCCCCATTGTCTTGGGGATTAACATTCATCTCCTCATGACTTATGCAAATTTCTGCAGCTGGCTTGAATTTCTCCTCAGAAAATGGGATTTTCTTTTCCACTGCGTTGTCAGGCTGCAATTTTCCAAACTTTTGTGCTGTTTCCCTTTTAAAACTGAATGCCTTTAACAACACCAAGTCACCTCTTGAGTGCTTTGCTGCTTAGAAATTTCTTCCACCAGACACCCTAAATCATCTCTCAATTTCAAAGTCCCACAGATCTCTAGGAAAGGGGCAAAATGCTACCAGTCTCTCTACTAAAACATAACAAGAGTCGCCTTTGCTCTAGTTCCCAACAAGTTCCTCATCTCCATCTGAGACCACCACAGCCTAGATTTCATTGTCCATATCATTATCAGTATATTGGTCAAAGCCACTCAACAAGTCCCTAGGGAGTTCCAAACTTTCCCACATTTTCCTGTATTCTTCTGAGCCCTCCAAACTTTTCCAACCTCTGCCTCTTACCCAGTTGCAAGGTCACTTCAACATTTGCATCAGCGCCCAACTCTACTGGTACCAATATACTGTATTAGTTTATTTTCATGCTGCTGATAAAGACATACCTAAGACTGGGCAATCTACAAAAGAAAGAGGTTTATTGGACTCACAGTTCCACATGGCTGAGGAGGCCTCACAATCATGTTGGAAGGTGAAAGGCATGTCTCACATGGCAGCAGACAAGAGAAGAGAATTTGTGCTGGGAAACTCCCCCTTTTAAAACCATCAGATCTCCTGAGACTTTTTCGTCATCACAAGAACAGCACAGGGAAGACTTGCCCCCATGATTCAATTACCTCCCACTGGCTTCCTCCCACAACACGTGGGAATTCAAGATGAAATTTGGGTGGGGACACAGTCAAACCATATCAAATCTTTCATGCTAACTGAAAAAAAAAATCAGATTCAAAAGGCTATATCCTATGTGATTCTATTTATGTGACATTTGGGAAAAGGCCAAAATTTAAAAAGCAAACACATCAATGGTTGCCTGGGGCTGGGATTAGGGAAGGCCTTGACTAAATTCACAGGGAATTTGGGGGGTCTGATGGAACTGTTCTATGTCTCAATTATAGTGATACTTATATTACTGCATACATTTGTCAAAACTCATAGAATTGCACACTAAAAAGTGTGAATTTACTGCATACAAATTATATCTAAGTGAATTTGATATTAAAACTTATTACAAGATAACGCTAATTATACAAGACCAAAATGTTTAAAAAGCAGGGTTTTTAAATATGACCATACAGAAGAAAAATATAAGGGTATTAATAAAGGGGGCACATTTTCTTACTAAATCTCACGATGTGCTATATTACATAATTCTTATCACATTTTACAAAGCAATCGCAAACAGTATATTTTTATTTTCACAATGGTACACTAATATAAAATGTTTTAAGCTAGGATAGTTTATTTAAAATACATTCTCCCCTTAAATATGACACCAAAAGCATAGGCAATCAAATAAATGTTAGATAAACTGGACTTCATCAAAATTTAAAACTTTTGTGCCTCAAAGAGTACCATAAAGTGAAAGACAACCCACTGTATGGGAAAACTATTTGCAAATCATACATCTGATAAGGGACTTGTATCTAAACATATAACTTAAAAGTTCTTATTATTAGTTTTTAAAAATCCAATTTAAAAAATGGGCAAAGATCTTAAGGACATTTCTCCAAAGAAAATAGACAAATGCCATTAAGCACATGAAAAGATGTTCAGCATCATTAGTTATTAGGGAAATGCAAATCAAAACCACAATGAGGTAACTCTTTTACCCTTGCAGTATGGCTATAATCAAAAAGATAATCTAGTAGATGTTGGTGAGGATGTGTAGAAATTAGGACCTTCATGCACTACTGGTAGGAATGTAAAATGGTACAGGCAGTTTGGAAAACAGCAATTCCTCAAAAGGTCAACACAAGATTTCCATATGACCCAGCAATTCCATTCCTGGCTATATAACCAAGAGAAATGAAAACATATGTGCACACAAAAACTTATACCTGCATATTCAAAGTATTTAAAATTGCCAGACAGTAGAAACAACCCAAATAACCCAAAGCTACCAACTGATAAACAGGTAAATTACATGTGTTATATGTAACAGAATATTACTTGCCAATAAAAAGAAATAAAGTACTGATAGGTGCTGCAACATGGATGAACCTTGAAAACATCTTAAGTAAAAGTCAGTCACAAAGACCACATATTATATGATTCCATGTATATGAAATTTCCAGAACAGACAAATTTATTGAGACATAAAATAGATTAGTGGTTGCCTAGGGCTGTAAGGGATTGAGGGGAGCAGGGTCAGGGTGGGGTGGCTAAAGGGTATGAAGTGTTCTTTAGGGATTATGAAAATGGTTGTGGTGATAGTTGCACAATTCTATGAATACACCAAAAGCCACTGAATTGTATACTTTAAAAGGGTGAATTACATTACATCTCAATACAGTTGTTAAAAAATATTCTATGGCAGGGGAAAGAGTTTTCAGTAAATACTAATAAAATAACTCAAATGTCAAAATGGCATCTATACAAATGTGTAACCTTAATAATTTTGTTGTATTTTTGGCATTAAGTTAGGAAAAATACTAAAATAATTACCCTTTCTACTGAAGACAACTGCTGCTGTAATCCATCACACTTTTTGTTTGCTTCTTCAAAAAGAGTCTTATATTTTTCTACTTGAGACTGCTGCATATTAATTGTTCGCTGCTGTCTCATAAAATCTTCTTCAAATTTTTTTACTTGAGACTTTAAATTCTGAATTTCATCCTCCTATAGTTATGAAATTATAGATTATGTGAAAAAATATGTAAGATTTGTTATCAAAACAAAGCAGAAAAAAAGAAGTTTCATATGTTCTTTGACATTTATACATATTTCATGAAAAACAAATTACAGTCTATTTTTACCTTCAAAAATGGAAGTCAAATGTTTTATTTGCATTTAATAGCTTACACTACACTTGTAAGACTAATATAGAGAATACTAATTATAACAAAAATGTAAGATATTTCAGCTCTGTGAAAATTCAACATATCAGAATAAAGTTCAGTACTTAGATACAATTTTTGATTTCAAAATTTAACTATGATTTATATCTAAATAAAGTTATTCAAAATGTAATGGAAATTGCTCCTAAAATGTCTTTGAATATTGCAGACTTTTAAGAGGTTTTTAAAGCTTACCTTTTTATTGCATTCACATACAACATTATCCAATTCCTCCTGCATAACACGGAGTTTGGCCTTTAGAAATCTGATCTGTGCTTCTGTGAATTTAAATAATTATATTTACTGTCTTTTGCTGAATCTAAGATGACATCAATTGTAAGACAGGCCATTACTTTATAAAGAAGAAAATACTCAAGATGGGGAGTCAAATAGGAGATATCTCTTAGGGGGCACTATAGGTACTAAACAGTCCTAATGAAAAGGTCAATGACGAATAAATCCAGTCAACAAAAAGAAATCACAGGTAGTATTCACATAAGTTTGCAGACAAAATTCACACTCACCAGGGTGGTCCAAACTACATCAGAGAATTTAAAGTGTTCTCAGGTCAATAATGTCCCTGAGTGTTTGGTAGAAACAAACATAAATCTTCTCTAGCAAAACTCAGCTTCTATCTAGTCATTGTGATTACAAAATGCCACTGACTGTAATGCAGATGCCAATTTCTGAGCAGTTAAAATGTAGTATATGTGTCTTTGAAGCAAAGAAATACACTAATACCTTACTGTCTAAGCTTTCTCCCACAAACCTTCAAGATCTATCTTTGGTATTTTACTGCCAGCAAAAGTTCACTATTCAATAATATCAGCAGTAAATCTTTGAAGTTTGTAGGCCCATAAAGTAAATAAAGTGAAAACTGAATTAAGAACTCACTCATAAGTCATTCAGTCATTTGTTCAAAATGGCATAGTAGGAATATTATAAAACAATCATGAAATTTATCTTGAGGAAACACTTGGAACTGCTCTGAGAAGTCATTAGGACAAATCCACTAAGCCATACACATGTGATGTGCACAGCATAAAACATCTCCATACACACTTCTGGCTTTTTTAAGTGCCCTCAGTGTTATCATCGAGCTGATGAATTATGGGTTGGCTCTAACTCTACCTAGGTCTCTTTGGCCTCAACTCTCCTACCATGTAACTCCAGGTGAGCAGGGAATAGAGGGAAATGACAAATTAAAAAGTGTGAAGTTGACAGTAGTTGGCCTCTGAGGGAAAGAAGGAAGAAAAAATAGGAAAGCATGACTTTTCCCATTTCTTTTTCTCCCTAACTCTAACCTTAGTAACTCTACCTCAACTCTAACCCAAGGAGCAGAGTGCTCCCATGTCTGGAGGCCCACAGTACTAAACTCTGCTCCCCACTCGACCCTAGCTTTAATCTTACAAAGTAATCTGTGCTCCCAAACTACTTCTTGATCTTTTTCTCCCACACATAACCAAACCATTCCAAGCAATCACCTGAAATAAGAGAAAATTCTCCCAAAGAAGAAGACACCTAGACCAGTGATACTAAAAAGGGAATACAGGGAGGCAGTTCTAACAGGGCCATGGGACCTGGGACCATGTTCCTCTACCGAGGAACAATCAACACCTGGGTATCACATCCTCAAAAGCATCTTAGAGAGACCTAAAGGCAACTTACTGCTCCACTTACATTTCCTTACCATAACTAGCCCTAGAAAGCTTGATTCGGTCAGTAAATATAGTAAGTGCAGAAGAAAATTGCTCCCTACTTATGACTAGTATATAACACAATAATTATTACATATATAAATTATGATTTCTCACAGAATCAAATAATTTTAAAGATAAACTGATATGGTTTGGATCTGTGTCCCCACCCAAATCTCATGTTGAATTGTAATCCTGTGTTGGAGGTGGGGCCTGGTAGGAGGTGAATGGATCATGGGGGTGATTTCTCATAAATGGTTTAGTATCATCCCTTTTGGTACTGTCCTCATAATAGTGACTTCTCATGAAATCTGGTTGTTTAAAAACGTGTAGCACCTCCCCCCTCTATCTCTTGTTCGTGATCCCACCGTGTGAGGTGTCTCACTCCCTGTTTGCCTTCCACCATGATTGGAAGTTTCCTGTGGCCTCCCCAGAAGCAGAAACTGCTATGCTTCCTGTACAGCCTGCAGTACCATGAGCCAATTAAACCTTTTCTTTATAAATTACACAGTCTTAGGTATTTCTTTATAGCAGTGCAGGAACAGACTAATACATAAACTTTATGATCATCTAATACAAACTGCTAAATTTTCAAATGAATAAACTGCTATTACAGAGGGGCTAAATGGCTTGCCTGTAGTCACAATTAATTGTATTATAGTTCGGCAGTAACTAGTTCATATATACTCAATTGTCTTACTTTTTTGCTTCAATAGCATAGGAGGCTCCTCATAAATTTAGTAATGTTTTTAGTTGATTGAAATTTAGTATTATTCTAGTGATACGCAAAGAATGAGTTAATAAGAAAAATTATATACATTAGAAAATTCATTTATTTTACCTGATGCAATGTCAATTCATTTGTCCTTTTGCATGTGTTGATTTAACATGCAATAAATAAAATATAGTAACAGTAAATGAAAAAATTCAGAAAAACTTTTTAAATATTGTAACAATAAGCGATGGGTATTTTAACTTAAGTTGAAATGTATTCAATCAAACCAGTAAATACAGTCTTTTTTATTTTTACTTTTTATAATGGAAAATATGAAACATAAAAGTAGGCAAGTTCAATGAACCCCATTTACCCACTGCCTATCTTTAACAATGACTGACTCATGGCCAGTTTTATTTCATCTATAATCCCATTCATTCCTCCCTCCACCACATCCTACTAGATTATACTGAAACAAACCAAGACATCACAATACATTTTTTTTTAAGGTAAGAAATAGTTCCCCAAGACTTCCTCTTCTAAGTAACTGTGCTATAAAGATAAAAATAAGAAACAAAAGAAAATCTACCTGTTCCAATGTCATTACTAACACCAGAAAAAATATCATCTGTATATTCAGGTAAGCCTTCTTCCTCCAGTTGCCCTTCAATTTTGCTAATTGTTTTTGCAAGGGAAAAGTCTGAGAAATCCTCTGGAATGGCAACATCGTCGGCAGTTTGGACATCGGAGTATTTCAATTTAACACTAAAAAATAAAAATTAAATATATATGTATGTATATACATATATGTGAACAAAATAGAAAGGTAGAAAGGATATATGCCTTTTACCCAAATAAGCAGATAAAAATTATTATAAATTTAAATTTATGATGAAATCTGTAATTGATATTAAGGTTTATATTACAAGAGACTACTATTACACATTTGAAATTTATGATGAAATCTACATATGATACTTTCAAGGACTATATTACAAGAGACTTAGCAGATTTTTGGTCTTTATGAATCACATGACCACAGAGCTAGAGAAGGCTTTATGAGGCCAGATGGTCTAGACTTTGCCTCCATATAAGGGAATACCAAAACTAAGAGTACTGCACTTGGCCTCCTAGGTCAAATCCAGCCTGTGGCTTTGAAATTTACATGCCTCTGGAGAAAAACTGTACAAACTGACATCACCCTGGCCATAATTCTGCAAACAGCAAAGAAAAATACCTCTTGAGAAAAAATTACAGAGTGAAGAGCTAATAGCTCAATCAAACAACATTTTTTTCCACCCAAAGAAACACATTCTTACCATGATCAATATTAACCAAAAAGTTGGATTTGATTTTTTTTTTAATGAAATGGAGAAGACCAACAAAATAAAACTCATTTCTAAAGGCACTGAGGAATGGGCCAGGCCTAATTCATTGACACATCAACAAATTTATGGTTCTGAAAGCCAAATTCACTTTTAAAACATAAGCAAATGCTTCAGAATTCTTTTCTTTTCATTTTAATTTTTTGTGGGTACACAGTAGGTGTACATATTTATGAGATGTTTTGATACAGGAATGCAATGTGAAATGAGCACATTATGAAGAAGGGGGTATCCATCCCCTCAAGCATTTATTGTTTGAATTACAAACAATCTAAATACACTCTTTAAGTTATTTTAAAAATACAATTAAGTTATTATTGGCTATGGTCACCCTATTGTGCTATCAAATAGTAGGTCTTGGTCTTCGGAATTCTATTTGAAAAATCAACTTTTAAAAAAAAAACTGTGAAGTCTGAAAAGGTAACCCTTTCCAGTTATGTATGCATGTATGTGGCCTATAAGTTCTTTTCTTCAATCTATTGTATAGTTATTTTCTGTTCCTTATCACTTTACTCTATTTTTTCCATCCCTTTTATTTAAAAAAAAACAAAAACAAAAAAGTTATTTAAACAATTAAAAGACACAAAAATGAACAAAGATTTTTCCAAAATTACAATGCAGTGATCAGTTTGGGTAAGTAATAGACATCTAAATGTAATAACTGACTGAAGATGGTTGGTGCAACTCAATCCTCCACCTTTTCTAGAAAGCATCCTATCCTAGGGAGCATCTTGGGTCCCTTTTTATGCCTATAATACTAAGAACTGTCTTGAATTCTTTCTCACCAAAAACAATAAAATGTAAATTATAATTATATTATAGTCCTATTTAGAGCATGGCAAATAATTCTGTAGCTCAATAGACAAAATAATGTATGCACTTTGTCAAATACTCAAAAACTAGACTATTGAGCCTATTTGAGAGAACTAGGCAGCAATCAAAAAACAAAACAAAACAAAACAAACCTCAGTTGCAGTCACAGTTCTAAGAGAATAAATCACTAGAAATAACATTTATAAAAATTTTAGATTTAGAATTTTTCTTGAGAACAATATAAAGTATTTGTTAACTGCTGCAAAACATTTCTGAGTAGAAAATGTTCTAAATTACTGAATATGGATAAGATATATGCAGGGTAACTTAATGTTTAGGGTATAAAAAGATCTGGAAAAACAAACAGAGCTTAAAAATTAAGAATGATGGTATTGTGAATTATACAACTAAAAAAAAAAGAAATACTTTGAAAACTATACTATACCTTGAATTTGTTTTCCTTCCTTTATTTGCAGAGTGTAATTTGTTTTGAACCTTGTTTACAGGATCAATGTTTTTGGTCTTTGGCTACATTAAAAGAATTGAAAGTATTGATTAATTAGAGTCTAATCATTTGCCAAAGAAAGCAATTCTGTAACACATAGAATTGCTATTTTGCTACACAGAAAAACTGCTATTTTGATGGAATTACCAAAAATGTCTTTTCAAGAATATCACAACTGTATAGCTGGAAAAGACCTAGATAATACCAAAACCAAGAAATTCAAGGATAAGGAAAATGAGTCCTAAAGATTCAGTGGTATTCAGCTAGCCAGTGGACTGTCGTGAATAAATCTGGACATTCTGACTCACAGAATTTAGTTCTCCTCAGGAACCAATTATTCCCCAGGCAGGCCTTCCGTGGCCTTCAGGTCTACAGTTCCCTTGGCTTAGGTCTCCATGGATGGGAAACATAGATCCCAGTATGTTCTACACCTAGAAGAGTGATCTCTACACTATAAATATTTAAATGAACGAACAAACTTTTCAAATCACCTTCTTTGCATATGAGTATCATTCTTTTTCAGGTCTTCGCTCTACTAGATGTAAGCTTCGGAAAAAAAAAATAAGCCTCAGTTTACAAAGTCATTTCACCTAGAATTTTTTCCACTGTACCTCCAAATTATTCAGTGAAATTATGAGACAACAAAGGATTTCATTTATTATATGAGTGACATTTCATAAATGCATCCCTCTGAGTATCAAGGTTTATATTGTTTCTGTTGAGTCATACCCCTTCTCTGCTTTGTCTAAGAAAAAGTCTAAAAAAACCTAAGTTCTACAGAATATAATTGTATTCAGAGAAAGTTTAATTTCATACCTTAGTTTCTGAATGAAGATGAACTATCCCTTCAGATGGTAATACACCTCTACAGACCAAAAATAAACATTATACATTAATAATAGATGACATTGAGCTGAGACAATGATATTCAACAATTGTATTTGAAAGGGAAACTATTCAACTATCAAATAATCTTTGCTATAATTGTAGTTATCCACATGTTAATTTTTTCTGAATGAGTACCATAAACAAGAAAAATGCTTTGGATAAATAATTCACCTTTAAGAAGATACACTATAATGCCAATATTCTAGTAGGAAACTAGCAAAAATTTTAATGAATGGAAATCATCAACAGTAATTGTGGGCTATCCACAGCAATTACCCATTTTACAAACGATTCACCACAGGGCTTTTTATTATGAGCCCACTCAATGTGATCATTCTTTTAATCCACTTAAAACACTTGGTCAGTGCCTGTTTTCCTCATTATACTGTGAACTCTATGAGGGCAGAAATCATGTCTGCCTTGTTCAATATTCTATGCCTAGTCAATTTAAAAGCTTATATGCCAGGTACTACTGGCTTAAGTATTTGTTGAGTGCATGAATAAACACATCTAAAATGCAATTTATTTTTATACACAAGGTTTTCAAAATATATTTGTAGTTTAAAACAAGGAGTGTTGGCCAGGCGCAGTGGCTCACACCTGTAATCCCAGCACTTTGGGAGGCCAAGGCGGGCGGATCACAAGGTCAGGAGATCGAGACCATCCTGGCTAACACAGTGAAACCCCGTCTCTACTAAAAACACAAAAAATCAGCCAGGCGTGGTGGCGGGCACCTGTAGTCCCAGCTACTTGGGAGGCTGAGGAAGGAGAATGGCATGAACCCAGGAGGTGGAGCTTTCAGTGAGCCGAGATTGCGCCACTGCACTCCAGAGCGAAACTCCATCTCAAACGACAACAAAAAAACAAGGAGTGTTTATGGAAGTCTGCAAACTATGGCCCACAGGCTGAATCCACCCACTCATTCACTTATGTCTGATCTATGGCTGTTTTCACACTACAACCTTAAAGTTAAGTAGGTACAACACAGACTAGCCCACAAATCTAAAAATATTTGCTATCTGCCCCTTTACAGAAAAAGTTTGCCTAACACATTGTCTTGGGCATTGTATTTACGTCTCTGAAAACATACCATGTTAGCATCCATTATTGCTATGAAAAAACTCTGTCATATCCCCTGAGAAGTCCTAACCATTGGAGAGGACACACAACTAAAATTATTTTCCATCAGATGCCTCCCACTGAGCTAGCCATGCATAAGTTTTTTCAGTATTAAATACAAAGATACACTTAGATAAATAAACCTCTTAACTATTAGAAATACCTCTGGGAAGAAAAAAAAAGGCTTTCAAAATATGTTAAAAATTACAGAAACTAAAGAATCACTCTCACAAATGACATGAAAATGTTTCCAAATATTATACAAATTTTAAGTGTCCTCTTTAATCTTCCTCATTTTAAATTAATGTTTGTCATTTCTTTAGTACATTTTCTATACCTCTCATTCCATTCCCCAACACACATGCATACATATCAGTCAAAAGACATTAAAGGGTTATCTGTCTCCATCAGATTTTGCAATGATATTACTTTGCTAGTGTATTTCCATGAAAAATAAGCTATAATATGGTATTCTTACTTTTGTTTAACTCCATGAAATGTTTGTAATATGATGGAAATGACTGTATGGTAAACCATGCTTCAAGCAGACTGGAGGATATGTATACTACGTTATTAGGAGATTAAACTCTGGTTTCCCATCACAGTTTTTGACAGAGTCATCCTGGGTGTTGAAGACCTATTTAAATATATTCTTCCTTATTTAGGTGGAATATCATTGTTCCAACCTGAAATGAATGGTTTCTTTACAGAATTATTTCCCATATTCAGCAATTCCCAACTGATCACCAAATGCCATGTTTTACATGGTAAAAGCCATCTGTTCAAACAGTAGCATTAAAAAAAACTGGTAGATAAACAGAGCGTTATCATCACAACATCATCTGTTGTTAGTATCATTTCAGTTCTTCAGTTTACTGGATAAACACCATGTTAAATCTATGTATAATCCAAATTTTGGAATTTTGATAACTTAAATATCTTTTTTTACAGAATATCAGAGTATTACAGCTAATAAAGTGGTTTCATGTTATATGTATGCATACATATGTATATCAAAATATAAAAATGTGTAATTGAGGTACTTAAAAAATACTCAAAAGCAACACATATTAACTTCTTGGAAACAAGATCAGGTCTGTTTACTCTCCACTGTAATACCAGTAGCTAGACCTGGCACTAACAGTGTTCAAAAATTATTTTTTTCAGGTTTGAGATATAATTGATATATCATACAATATACTCTTTTTACATATACAGTTAAATATGTTTTAGCAAACATATATTGTCACATAACCACCACAACCACAAGACAGAGAATATTTCCATCATCTCAAAAAGTTCCCTTGTGTTCCTTGGTAGTCCCCTAACCCCTACTCAAGCCCCAGACAACCATCTTGATTTCTGTCCCTAAAGCTCTGCCTTTTCCAGAGCATCAAATAAGTGGAAACATAGATTATATATGTTTTTTAGCCTAGCTTCTTTCACTTAGCAAATATGTTGTTATTCTACTAGTAGTTCATGGCTTTTTATTGCCAAGTAGTATTCCACTGCATGGATATACCATAATTTGTTCATCCAGCCACCATTTGATAAATATTTGAATTATTTCCAGGTTTTGGTAATTATGAATAAAACTGATCTAAAAATTCACATGCAAGTTTTTTCATGGATATATGTTTATATTTCTCTTGGGTAAATATCTAGGAAAGGAAATACTGGATTGTATGCAATAATTATTTTTGAATACATGAATAATATCCCAATATTTCACATGAGCCAAATATACTGCCATGTAGGAATAAACTTCTCTTTTGTCTCTAAACCCTGTAGGGCTGTGCACCTCTTACAGCCTGCTTCTTGATCTTAGAATACTGGGAGGTGGGGTACCCATAGCTGTTTTAATATTTTAAAAGCCACAAATAATTTTAGTCCATTCTTAGAGTTTCTTTGCTGATAAAACTTTCCCCCAAACTAGTGGGTTTCTTCCCTATTTAATTTCAGTCAGTTCTACATGCCATTACATCACCTACAATTCTTTCCAAGACTAATTCTTTACTTATTTCTTCACCTGACCTCTCTTTCTCAATTTAAAAATGGGTTAAACAGTGTCAAGCTTCTAAGGAGAGACTATAACTTTAGTTAGGTCTTTGCCGTGGGTCATTTTACCCAAATGAAAAGTTTCACTATGTGCCATTTAATCTGATTCTTGCCCTGAGAAGCCTTAATCCATTGGAAAATTTTATCAATAGTCATAAAGTCCACATGTTTAGTCTGATATTTGCCTCAAGGTTGAATTTTGATAGGCTTTTGTTCCTTATAGATTTTCTCGATTTTACCTTGTAATTCTTGAGGTCTAAAACCAGTTTACTCCACAACTTGACAATTACAACAAGGGTAATCAACAGTGTGCTACTGGCATAATGACAGCTATATAGATCAATGGAACAGATATGAAAGTCCAAAAATAAAACCATATGTCTACAGTCAACTGATTTTTGACAAGAGTGCTAAGAACATTCAATGGGGAAAGAATAGTCTTCTCAACAAATAATGCTGAGACAAATGGCTATCCATGTGCAAAAGAATGGAGGTTGACTCTTATACCACATACAAAATTAACTCAAAATGGATCAAAGAACCTGAATCTAAGAGTTAAAACCATAAAGCTCTTCAAAGAAATCATGGTTGTAAATCTTTGTGAATCTGAATTAGATAATCAGCTATTCCGTTTTATTTCTGCTTGCAAATCAGCCAAATCTATCCCAAACTTGTCTCTTCAAGAGCACATACTGAGGCCGGGCGCGGTGGCTCACGCCTGTAATCCCAGCACTTTGGGAGGCCGAGGCGGGCAGATCACGAGGTCAGGAGATTGAGACCATCCTGGCGAACACGGTGAAACCCCGTCTCTACTAAAAATACAAAAAAAATTAGCCGGGCGAGGCGGCGGGCGCCTGTAGTCCCAGCTACTCGGGAGGCTGAGGCAGGAGAATGGCGTGAACCCGGGAGGCGGAGCTTGCAGGGAGCCAAGATCGGGCCACTGCACTCCAGCCTAGGCGACAGAGCGAGGCTCCGTCCCAAAAAAAAAAAAAAAAAGAGCACATACTGCTAATATTGTGTTTCAGCCTCTTTCCCCAGAGAACAAGTTCATTAGACACCTGTTGTGCCTCCCAATTTACCACAGATGACAGTTTTACTAAATTCATTGCCACTACATAACATTCATCCTTTATCTTTTCAGCCTCCAATATCAGTTTCCTTGCTGGTTCCCACCTAACTGCTAAGGTAATGCCACACTTCTGAGTTTTTGTTATGCAGCATTCCATTCCCAATACCAATTTCAACATTAGCAAAGATAAGCAGGCTAGTAACCTAAAAATTCCAGCAGATTAACCCATTCAATGCAGCCATAGTGAGGAAGAAGGACCCTTTTTTCTACATGTTCCACACATGGTCACCCAGAGACCAGGCTAGGAGATTTTACCAATTGGAATTTTACTCATTTTCATGGCTAGAAAGTCAGCTGGAGGTTCACACACCAATTCTTGACTGTTTTGGCTTGGAAAAGATTAACTAAACTTCTATTCATAGCCCACTGACAACTATAAAAGACCTGGAATGTTTGGTGATCATCATTGTGTCTGCTACAATATGATTTCATAGTTTTATTCACATCAATTATATACTTTTTCCTGTTTCCTCTCTAAAGTTTTTAAAATGAGGACAAGAATATACATTTCAAAATAATATTTTGAAAATTACATGAGATAAAGGGCTTCCACTGTGTCGGATTGGTATAAGCCCCCTATATATACATTATTCTTAAAATTATAGAATTTTCAATGTTTGCATGCAAAAAGATCTTACATAGTTAAAGATCCATGTACATCAATTTAAAAGAAGGTGCTTGAGAATTTAAGTTACTTACCTTAAACTGTAATCATCTTCATCATCACATGATTTCATTTGTTTTGAAACAGGCCTAGATCGTACTTCTTGCCGATCTCTCTTAAATGAGTAGAGAAAGGTCATATATCATACAGAAAAAAAACCAAACCACTAAGATATACTCAAGTGCCTCTCTGAACATTCATCATTTCAGAACTGTCCTGGGTTTCCATAACATAAAGGCACAGAATTCTAAATGCTATAGTATGAAGATAAGGTCTATAACACTAGTTGCACCTTTCATTTGTTATGGGTTAAAAAATTCCATCCTAAGGGGAAAATGTAAGAATATCAAGGCCTTTACATAATATTTCTAATTCCAGCTTCCCCATCCCTTTAGAGTCTTTCAACTTACACAGCATACAACAGAAATTAGAAGTAGGCATAAGACATTTTTTAAAAAATTCACTTAATGGGTAGAAAAATTTGTCTCAAATCAGGAAAAACTTCAATGTTGAGAAGGCTGTGAAGATGCTAAAAGTGAAGTATCAGGAGTAAAAGCTTTTGACAAAGACACATCAAGAAATTAAAGTAAGGCAAGATGGTGGAATAGAAGCCTACACTATTCATACCCTCTGCAGGAACACCAAATTTTAACAACTACCTGCACATAAAAACATCATCATGAGAGCTAAAAATCAGGTGAGCAATCACAGTACCTGGTTTTAACTTCATATCATTGAAAGAGTCATTGAAGATGGTTGGAGAGACTTAAATCGCTGATACCACCCCTCCCTGACTCACTCCTGCAGTGGCTGTGCAGCCTGAAGAGTCTGTGCACTTGGGGGAGGGACAGCACAGTGAATGGGGGACTGTACACTGAACTCAGTGCTGCCCTATCAGAGTGGAGAGCAAAGTCGTGTTGGGCTGAGACAGTACCCATGCATGGAGGAAGCATTTGGACTAGCTATATCCAGAGGAAAATCGCCCATCCCGTGGGTCAGAACTCCAGTTTGTCAGCAAGTCACCACCACTGGCCAAAGTGCTCTGGGGTCCTAGGTAAACTTGAAGGCAGTCTAGGATACAAGGACTCCAATTTCTAGGCAAACCCTAGTGCTGGGCTCAGCTCAGAGCCAGAGGACTAGGGTGGCACATAGGGAGACACCAACTGTGACCTAGGGAAACACCAACCGGGGCACTAAAGGATTGCTTCCGCCATGCCTTCCCCAACACCAGGCAGTGCAATTCGCAACAACAAAAGTGTCTCCTTCCTTCTGTTTAAGGAGAGGAGAGGAAAGAGTAAAGAGGACGTTATCTTGCATCTTGGATACCACCTTGGCCATGGAAGGCATCCAGTGGGGTGCCAGGCAGAGTCACACAGCCACCATTACAAGCCCTAGCTCCTGAATGACATTTCTAGACACACCCTGGGCCAAGAGGGAACCTGCTGCCTTGAAGGGAAGGACCTAGTTCTGACAGCGTTCATCACCTGCTGACTAAAGGGACCTTGGGCCTCAAATAACCAGCAGCAATACCAAGGTATTAATAGTAAGCCATGGCCCTTGGGCTCTGAGACATACTGGCTTCAGGGGTGGCCCAGCACATTCCCAGTTATAGTGGCTACAGTGAAAGACTCCTTCTGCTTGTGAAACAGAGGGAAAAGTAAAGGGACCTTTGTCTTGCACCTTAAGTACCAGCACAGCCACAGCAGGGCAGAGCACCAAGTGGACTCTTGGGGTCCCTGATTCCAGGATTTGACTCTTAGACAGCATTTCTAGACTTGCCCAGGGCCAGAGGGGAGCCCATTCCCTTGAAGGGTGAGTCCCAGGCCTGGCAATATTCACCACAACCTGACTGAAAAGCCCTTGAGCTTTAAGTGAACACTAGCAATGGCCTGGCAAAACCCCGCTATGGACTGGTGGTGGTGGTGACCGCAAGGAGAGGCTCTTCTGCCTGTGGAAAGGGGAGGGGCGAGCGTGAAGGACTTTATGTTGTAGTCTGAGTGCCAGCTTAGCCACAGAACACTAGAGCACCAGATAAATTCCTAAGATTTCTAACTTCAATCTCTGACTACTAGACAGCATCTCTGGACCCACCTAGGGCCTGGGGGAACTCGCCACCCTGAAGGAAAGGACACAAACCTGGCTGGCCTCATCACCTGCTGATTGTAGAGCTCTAGGGCCGTGAGTGAATATAGGTGGTAGCCAGGTAGTGTTTATAGCAGGTTGTGGGCAAGATCCAGTGCTGTTCTGGCTTCAGGTTTGACCCAGCACAATCCCAGTGGTGCTGGGTACAGGGGTGCTTGCATCACCACACCCCTAGTTTCAGACAGCTCAGCACAGACAGAAAGAGACTCCGTTTGTCTGGGAGAAAATAAAGGAAGAGAAAGAGTCTCTGTCTGGTAACCCAGAGAATTCTTCCAGATCTTATCCAAGACCACCAAGACCTCTATGAGTCAGCAAGAACCCTAGTGATATTGGGCAGGGGACCCAAGTCCCTTTAAATAACTGGAAAGCCTTCTCAAGAAAAACTGGCACAAATAAGCCCAGACTGTGAAGAGTACAATACTTAACTCTTCAATGCCTACACACTGACAAACATCTACAAGCATCAAGATCATCCAGGAAAACATGGCTTTGCCAAATGAACTAAATAAGATACCAGTGACCAATCCTGGAAAAACAGAGGCATGTGACTTTTCAGACAGCGAATTCAAAATAGCTGTTTTGAGAAAGCTCAAAGAACCTCAAATAATGGAAAAGGAGTTCAAAATTCTATCAGATAAATTTAACAAAGAGATTGAAATAATTAAAAAGAACCAAGCAGAAATTCTGGAGTTAAAAATGCAACTGACATACTGAAGACTGCATCAGAGTCTCTTAATAGCAGAACCAATCAAGCAGAAGAATTAGCCATCCTGAAGACATGCTATTTGAAAATACAGAGGAGACAAAAGAAAAAAGAATGAAGCATGCCTACAACATCTAGAAAATAGGTTCAAAGGGACAAATATAAGAGTTATTGGTCTTAAAGAAGAGGCAGAAAGAGAGATAGAGGTAGAAAGTTTATTTGAAGGGAAAATATCAGAGAACTTCCCAAACCTAGAGAAAGTTATCAATGTTCAAATAAAAGAAGATTATAGAACACCAAGCAGATTTAACACAAAAAAGACTACCTCAAGGCATTTAATAATCAAACTCCCAAAGGTCAAGGATAAAGAAAGGATCCTAAAAACAGCAAGAGAAAAGAAACAAACAACATACAAAGAAGCTCTAATACATCTAGCAGCAGACTTCTCAGTGGAAAACATACAGACCAGGAAAGAGTGGCATGACATATTTAAAGGGCTGAAGAAAAAAAAATCTTTTACCTTAGAATAGTATATCCAGCAAAAATATCCTTCAAACATTAAAGAGAATAACAGATCTTCCCAGAAAAACAAAAGCTGAGGCATTCCATCAACATTAGACCTGTCCCACAAGAAATGCTAAAGGTAGTTCTTTAATCTAAAAGAAAAGGATGTTAATGAGCAAGAAGAAATCATCTGAAGGTACAAAACTCACTGATAATAGTAAACATACAGAAAAACAGAATATTATAACACTGTAATTGAGTGTAAACTACTTTTAAGTAGAAAGACTAAATGATGAACCAATTAAAAATAATAACTACAACAACTTTTTAAGACATAGACAATACAATAAGACAGAAACAGTAACGAGTTAAAAACTAGGGAGATAAAAGTGTAGAGCTTGTATTAGTTTTCTTTTTGCATGTTTGTTTATGCAATCAGTGTCAAGTTGTCATCAGCTTTAAATAATGGGTTATAAGATAGTATTTGCAAGCCTCACAGTAACCTCAAGTCAAAAAAACATACAATGACCACACAAAAAATAAAAATCAGGAAATTAAATTATACCACAAGAGAAAATCACTTTCAATAAAAGGAAGACAGGAAGGAATACCACAAGACAACTGGAAAACAAATAATGAAATGGCAGGATTAAGGCCCTTATCAGTAATAACATTGAATGTAAACGGACTAAACTCATCAATCAAAAGACGGACTGGTTTAATGGATGATAAAACAAGACCCCATGATCTGTTGCTTACAAAAAACATACTTCACTTATAAAGATATATATAGACTGAAAATTAAAAGGGTAGAAAAAGATATTCTACACCAAAAAGAAAAAAAAAGCAGTAGAACCTACACTTAGACAAAATAGATTTCAAAACAAAAACTGTAAGAAGAGACAAAGAAGGTCATTATATAATGCTAAACAGGTCAATCCAGCAACAGGATATAACAATTGTATATACATGCACACAACACTGGAGCACCCAGGTACATAAAGCAAATATTATTTGAGTTAAAGAGAGAGCTAGACCGCAACACAATAATAGCTGGAGACTTCAGCACCCACTTTTGCCACTGGACAGATTTCCCAGAAAGAAACTCAACAAACATCAGACTTAATCTGCACTACAGAACAAGCAGGCCCAATAGACATTTACAGAACATTTCATCCAAAGGCTACAGATACACATTATTCTCCTCAGCATGAATATCATTCTCAAGTACAGACCATATGTTAGGTCACAAAACAAGCTGTAAAATATTTTAAAAACTGAAATAATATCAAGCATCTTCTCTGACCACATGGAATAAAACTAGACATTAATAACCAGAACTTTGGAAACTATACAAAGACACAGAAATTAGATAACATGCACCTAAATTACCAGTGGGTAAATGAAGAAAATAAGAAGGAAATTGAGAAATTTCTTGAAACAAATGATAATGAAAACACAACATGCCAAGATCTATGGGATATAGTGAAAGCAGTACTAAGAGGGAAATTTATGCAGCTGTAAGTGCCTACAACAAAAAAGAACAAAACCTTCAAATAAATGACTTAGCAATGCATCTTTTCTTCCCTTTTTTTTTTTGTTTGTTTGTTTGTTTGTTAGTTTGAGACAGAGAGAAACTCTGATGCCCAGGCTGTAGTTCAGTGGCATGATCATGGCTCACTACAGACTGGACCTTCCTGGGCTCAACCATCCTCCCTCCTCAGCCCCCCAAGTAGTTGGAACTACAGGCGTGCACCACCACATCTGACTAATTTGTATTTTTTTCTAGAGATGGACTTTCACCATGTTGCCCAGGCTGGTCTCAAACTTCCGGGTTCAAGTTGCATGCCTTGGCCTCCCAAAGTGCTGGGATTACAGGCATCAGCCACCACATCCAGTCAGCAATGCATCTTAAAGAACCAGAAAAGCAAAAGCAAACCAAACCCAAAATTAGGAGAAGAAAAGAAATGAAGATTAGAGCATTTGAGATTATAGCATAGAGAATTTGCAATGAAGAAAAGATTGATGAAACAAAAAGTTAGTTTTTTTTAAGATAAGCAAAATTAACAGACTAACAAAGAAAATAAGGCAGACGACTCAAATAAATAAAATTAGAGATTAAAAAGGAGGCATTACAACAGACAATGCAGAAATTCAAAGGCTCATTAGTGGCTATTATGAGCAACTATATGTCAATAAATTGGAAAATCTAGAGGAAACAGATAAATTCCTAGACACATACATACAACCTACCAAGATTGAACCATGAAGAAATCCAAAACTTAAACAGAACAATAATAAGTAATAAGATTGAAGCCACAATAAAAAAAATTTTCCCAGTAAAGAAAAGCCCAGGACCTGATGGCTGCACTGTGAATTCTATTGAACATTTAAAGAAGAACTAATACCAAACCAACTCAAACTATTCCAATAATTGGAGGAGGAGGGACTACTTCCAAACTCATTTTATGAGGCTAGTATTACCCTGATACTAAAACCAAAGACACATCAAAAAAAGAAAACTACGTGCCAATATCTCTACCGAACATTGATGTAAAAATCCTCAAAAAATACTAACAAACAGAATTCAGTAATATATTAAAAAGATCATTTGTCATGACCATGTGGGATTTACCCCAGGGATGCAAGGACAGTTCAGCATACACAAATCAATCAATGTGATACATCATATCAACAGAATGAAGGACAAAAACCATATGATCAGTTCAACTGATCCCGGAAAAGCATTTGATAAAATTCAACATCCCTTCATGGTAAACACACTTCAAAAACTGGGTATAAAAGGAACAGACCTCAATACAATAAAAGCCATACATGACAGACCCACAGCTAGTGTAATACCGAATGGGAAAAACTGACCGTCTTTCCTTTAAGATCTGGCTTACTTTCACCACCGTTATTCAACATAGGACTGAATCAAAAAAATAACTAACTAGAGCAATTAGACCAGATAAAGAAATAAAGGGCATCCAAATCAGAAGGAAGAAGTCAAATTATCCTTATTTGCAGATGATATGCTCTTATATTTGGAAAAACCAAAAGACTCCACCAAAAACTATTAGAAATGATAAACTCAGTAAAGTTGCAGGATACAAGATCAACATACAAAAATCAGTAGTGTTTCTGTATGTCAACAATCTGAAAAAGAAATAAAAAAGTAATCCCATTTACAACAGCCACAAATAAAATACCTAGGAGTTAATATAACCAAAGCAGTAAAAGATCTCTACAACAAAAACTATAAAACATCAATGAAAGAATTTGAAGAGGACACAAAAAAATGGAAAAATATTCCATGTTCATGGATTAGAAAAATCAATATTGTTAAAATGTTCATACTACCCAAAGCAATCTACAGATTCAATGCAACCCCTTGCAAAATACCAATCACATTTTCACAGAAATAGAAAAAACAATCCTAACATTTATGTGGAATCACAACAGACTCAGAATAGCCAATGCTACCCTAAGCAAAAAGAACAAAACTGGAGAAATCACATTACTTGGCTTCAAATTATACTATGGTGCTATAATAACCAAAAAATCAGAGTACTGGCATAAAAACAGACACACACACCAATGGAACAGAATAGAGAAAATCCAGAAACAAATCCATACACCTACAGTGAACTCATTTTTGACAAGGTTGCCAAGAACATACACAAAGGGAAAACGGAATATCCACATGCAGAAGAATGAGACTAGACCCCTACCTCTTGCCATATACAAATATCAAATCAAAATGGATTAAATACTTAAACCTAAGATCTCAAAACAATGAAATTACTATAAGAAAACATTGAGGAAACTCTCCAGGACATTGGAGACAAAGATTTCTTGAGTAATACCCCACAAGCAAAGATCACCAAAGCAAAAATGGACAAATGGGATCAAATAAAGTTAAAAAGCTTCTGCACAGTGAAGGAAACAATAAAGAGACAGCCCACAGAATGGGAGAAAATATTTGCAAACTACGCATCGACAAGGGAATACAAGGCAGAAAATATAAGGAGATCAAACAACACTATAGGAAAAAAAACTAATAATCCAATTTAAAAATGAGCAAAAGATGTGAATAGACATTTCTCAAGAAAAACATACAAATGGCAAACAGGCATTAAAAAGGTGTTCAACATCATTGATCATCAGAGAAATGCAAATCAAAACTACAATATCATCTCAACTCTGATAAAATGGCTTATATCCAAAAGACAGGCAATGACAAGTGCTGGTGAGGATGTAGAGAAAGGGAACCCTGGTACACTGTGGGTGGGAATGTAAATTAGTACAACCACAAAGGAAATAGTTTGGAGGTTCCTCAAAAAACTAAAGTTACCATATGATCCAACAATCCCACTGCTGCGTATAGGTCCAAAAGAGGGAAATCAATATATCAAAGAAATATCTGCACTTCCATGTTTGTTGCAGCACTGTTTACAATAGCCAAGATCTGGAAGCAACCAAAGTGTCCACGAACAGATGAATGGATAACTAAAATGTAGTACATATACACAATGGAGTACTATTCAGCCACAACAAACAATGAGGCCCTGTCACTTGCAACAACATGGATGTAACTGAAGGTCATTGAGTGAAATAAGCCAGGCACAGAAAGACAAACTTCACATGTTCTCACTTATTTGTGGGATCTGAAAATCCAAACAACTTAACATATGGAGATAGAGAGTTAAAGAATGGTTATCAGAGACTGGGAAGGGTAGTGGGGGATGCAGGGGTGGGAAACAAGGATGGCTAATGGGTACAAAAAATATAGTTAGAAAGAATGAATAGTACCTAGTATTTGATAGCACATGTTTATTATAGTCAAAATAATTTAATTGTACATTTTAAATTAACTAAAAGAGTATAATTGGATTTTTTGTAACACAAAGGATAAATAGTTGAGGGGATGGATACCCCATTTTCCATGATGTGATTATTATACAATGCATGCCTGTATCAAAATATCTCATTTACCCCATAAACACTTACTATGTAATCACAAACATTAAAAAATTTATAAAGAGAAAGTGAGTAAACAAAAATTAAATATGAGAAACCTTATATTGTTCGCTTCTGCAGGGGTAGGAATCCACTCCCCAACCCCTTTCCTAGCTTGTCCGTATTCTATTCTGTTTTTTATTTGCAGGGGGAGTTGTTTTTTTTTTTTTTTTTTTTTTTTTGAGACAGAGTCTGGCTCTGTCGCCC
>NW_012098987.1:5242002-5255752 GCF_000951045.1 Mandrillus leucophaeus | reverse complement strand
GGGTTTCACCGTGTTAGCCAGGACGGTCTCGATCTCCTGACCTCGTGATCCGCCCGTCTCGGCCTCCCAAAGTGCTGGGATTACAGGCGTGAGCCACCGCGCCCAGCCTGGGGGAGATTCTTTTTATGGGGCTCTCTGAGCAGAAAACGTAAGGAATCCGTCATCTACTATAACATGGGGTCCTTTTGTACAAGTATTTTCCTGCTCTTCAGACACCGGCAAAAACTAAAAAATGAAATAAAAATATTTTTAGTAAAACATTTAATTATAAATTAGTAAAACGTAATTATGAATTTAATTATAAATATTTTTAGTAAAACATCTACTTATAAATTATAAAATACAAATCTGTAACCATTATCAAAATACATTACTTGAAATGTTATATATTATACATTTCTTATTCCTAAACTAACAAATAATTGTAGATTTGTATAAGGCATTAAGAAAAAATATTGCCTAGGTTTCCTTCCCTGCTTCCATCAACTCCACTGTGGGGGACAGGAAGGACAGAAAGTAAGAATCAAAATTAGGTAAGAACTGGTAAAAGTTTTAAAGTAGACTCTACTCCTCTAAGGAGAGTCACTCTATCCTATCAATTAATAATGAGAATTTATAATGAGAATTTAGAAGACTGGAGCATCTAAATGGAAAGTACTTTTTCAGTGGCTTTTAGAAAATGTGTGCTTACTAAAAACATATACATATACACATTCCTATATCTGTGCATATACATTCATGTTCGTAATAATTCATTGAACTGAACACACATGCTTTGGCTAGTTTTTTGTATATATGTCATATATCAAATGAAAAAGATAAAAAACTAGCATTTATATGGAATTATTAATAATTGTACATTTACTTACTATTATTTCCTTAGCTTGTCGAACCACATCAGCTGTTTTTGCCTGTAATTCTGCATTTAAACGCCTAAAAGCAGAAAATAATTGGGATATACTGAAGATCCTAACAAAAATAAAAATTAAACTTCAGCAGTTACACGTTATCAAGTGACCTAATCAACAAATGCCAAAATATACATATAGTATTCTTACTCTAAAATGAACACAGCCATTAAGAACTTATCCTCAACTCCCCATGATTCCTCCTTCCTTGTGGTAGGACCTCAAACACTAAGTGTTAGCCTTTCTGTGGCCCTCTACTAATTTCAAGTGAAGCAACTTACCTAATATATTTGGGAAGAATAAGCTGGGTGAGTTCAACAGAGTTGTTATTAGCCTACCTGCAAAGAATACAAGTTCTAATCTTGCTTCTCCAGAGACAGGCCCTGTTCTAATTGTGGGCAGAAGTGGGCAGGGTATGGGGGAGACCTGTTCTGGTTTGGGGTGTTGCTTTAACTGGGGAGCTAAATGTGAGGTTTAGTGAGCAGCACACCAGCTGAGGTGTGAGGTGGCTCACACCTCAGCTACACACTTTAACATCAAGCTTCCTTGGAAATAAAGGTGACTATCTTGACCTCGACCTGTCACTCCTTTTTTAATTATGATTTTTCATTCTACCTGGAATCTAGCAAGAAAAGGAATACTATTTACTTGGTCCTATATTAAGACTGCAAGAATGACATTATTATTGAAAGAAATTGTTTTTAAAGGAAAAACTGCCCATAATCCTACCACCACCATCCATTTTTATTTTTAATATTCCCTTCCAATTTTCATCTATAGCATATACACAATTTTGTACTGTTTGCCCACAGCAATATAAAAGGAATATCTATCTCCACATAATCTTTATAAGCATGTTAAACGGCTATGCAATTCAATAAATGGCAATCAACATAATGTACTGAACTCTGTCCCTATTGTTAAGTCCCCTTTTTCACTTTTAAAGGTTAACACCATAATAAACATACTCAAAAGCATATAACTTTTTTCTCCTGTTGAAATGTCACATTTCTAGACCACCTAGGATCTTCTGAGATTATGTGAAGGAGACATAAGGATTTGAAAAATTAGTTATCTTGTTTTTCTTAGACATGTGATTCACAAGTAACACAAAACACAACCTCCAGCCCAAGGGAAAAAAAAAAAGAAGGAGATCAGTACCATATCCTTTAACAGTCTGAAGCTTTAAGAAATATTTTTATATCTTAGGATTACGTGGTCAAAAGAAAAATATCTAAGAAAGACTTAAAGGTGCCTTTAAAGTGCCATTACCTGATTTTTCAAATTTCCCTAACAAGGACTAGATCACACGGACTTAAATGGAAGTTTCCAATTAATATAGTGGACCAAGATGACTGAGAAGACTATTCTACTCTAAATCCATGGACATGCCAGATAAAATGTAATGGAGGAAATATTGCTAAGCTCAAACTCAGGCAAGGGAAATGCCCTGGCACTAAGAATAAAGCAGCAATTCAAAGTGAGAGCAACAAACAGGAACAGAAGCCAAAATAGCTTAAAAGCTAGAATCTGATGCATGTGAGTCATGAAGGGATACACCTGTGAAACACAGACTACAAAAATTCTACCCACAACCTTAGGTGAGCAGAAATGAAACTAGAACCATGGGTAGAAAAAGATTCTCTTGCGAGTAATTAAAACAAACAAGAGGGAAGTCCAAATTCAACTTACCTAGATGATACATGCCAAAACTTTAAAATAGAAGAAAGCTGACGTGGAATCAATGAAAACTTGAAACTAGCAAAGGTAAATTGAAAACCACCCTATAGGGACATTTACTCATCTAGAATATGTAGGACTCTCTCAAAAAGCAAACTGCTAATGATGATTTCAAAAAGGTAACAAATTGCATAAAGAAACAAGCTGCGAAAAAAAGAATCAGCAGACGTGAGGAAAGAGAAAATTTGTACTATAAGAAGAAGAGATAATATAACAATTCAAAAAAGATTTCAAAATTAGCATTAATTTGTAAAAAAAAAATGCGTACAGAAAAAAACATTAGGCAAGAGCCAATTTTATCACAAAAACAACGCTGAATTAGATTGAAATAATAAATTACACAAATGAAAAACACAGTCACTGAACTTAAGAAGAACTCAAGGAAATTTGACGGATATGTTGAACAATATAATGGACATAGAAGGAATGAGTGAATTAGAAGGCAGATATAAAGAAATCACCTACAAGGAGATACAAAAAACAAGGGGATAAAAACACAAAAGACAGGTTAACATCCATTGAAGACAGATGTTCTGTACCTACTATAACAGAAGTTTTAGAAATCCCAGAGAGGCCCGGGCGCAGTGGCTCACATCTGTAATCCCAGCACTTTGGGAGGTGGAGGAGGGAAGATCACTTGAGGCCAGGAGACCAGCCTGGCCAACGTGGTGAAACCCCGGCTCTACTAAAAACACAAAAATTAGCCAGGTGTGGTGCTGCATGCCTGTAATCTCAGCTACTCAGGAGGATGAGGCACAAGAATCGCTTGAACCTGGGAGGCAGAGGCTGCAGTGAGCCAAGATCATGCCACTGCACTGCAGCCTGGGCAACAGAGTGAGACTCTGTCTCCAAAAAGAAAAAAAGAAATCCCAAGAGGAGTGAATGACAGTATTTCAAGAGCTAATGCTAAGAATTTCCCAAACTGAAGACATGGATCTCATGAAGAATAAAGAAAACAAATCCACCTGTGCATACATCACAGTGAAAGTACAGAATTTTAAAGATAAAGAGAGTACTCCCTAAACTACCAAATCATTATTTTAAAAGAACAGAGAAAAAGTCTACCAGCATAATTATCTAAAAAGCTGACAGCAGATGGCTCATTAACACTTCCAACATTGTAACATTTATATTGTCTGTTGACAATATAAGGATATCTTTAATGGGCTGAGAAGGAAAAGTTGGCCATCTAGAACTATATTCAGATAAACTGTCATTGAAGAATAAGTGCAAAGTAACAATTTTCAAAAAGACTGGAGAGTTTAAGACTCAGGTTTTCACAGAAAATAACGAAGGGTCTACACTTCAGGAAGGAGGAAAATGAATCTGGAAAAAAAGAATCATGAAGATATCAGAAAACATGATAAATCTAAATTAGTAGACTATAAAAATACATTGATGATTAACTGGGTGTGGGTGTATTCAAAACAACAAAGTAAAATATTATCTAACTTAACAGAGGAAACCAAGTTAAAGAATTCTAACATCTTTCCAAACCAGTAAAAATAAAGACATAATGAAAACCCATTCAATCCAGCAGAAGACAGACAAGAACCAAAGACAAGACATAATAGAAAACATAAAAAATAAGGTGGCTAAGACAATTTCAAGTTATGTAATAATATAAATAAATTAAATTCACTTATTAACAGGCAGAAATTATCAGACTGGTTATAAAAAGAATGCTCTTACTGATAAATGACATATGAAGTTTGAAAATAGAGGGATGAAGAAAGATATAACAGACACTGCATAATAATGAAAGGAATCAAGAAGATTTCAGTAAGTCAAATAAGATACTCCCAAACAAAAATGGCCACAATCATAAGGATTTTTTAAAACTATAATTATAATTGATGATTTTTAATACACTTCTAACAGAAACCAATAAAGCTGCAACAAAAAAAGGCGAGGATACCGATGTCATGAAGAACAAATATAGAACAGATTAGACAACAAATAATAAATACATTTTCTATCAAAGAACACATAGAACTTTTACAAAAAGTGAACATGCACTTGGCCACAAATAAGTCTCAATACATTTAAAAACTTAATATATCAATTCTCTAATCATAATGAAATTTAAAATAAACTAGGCTGGGCCTGTAATCCCAGCACTTTGGGAGGCCAAGGCAGGTGGATCATTTGAGTCCAGGAGTTAAACACCAGCCTGGGCAACATGGCGAAGCCCAGTCGCTACAAAAAATATAATACAAAAATAAGCTGGGCATGCTAGCACATGCCTGTAGTCCCAGCTACTCAGGAGCCTGGGAGGTGAAAGTTGCAGTGGGCTGAGATCACACCATTGCACTCCAGACTGGGCAACAGAGTGGGACTCTGTCTCAAAAAAAAAAAAAAAAAAATTACCATGGCATGGTGGCATGTGCCTGTAGTCCCAGCTCCTCAGGAGGCTGAGGTGGGAGAACTCTTAAGCCCAGGAGGTCAAAGCTGCAGTGAGCCATAATCACACCACTGCACTCCAGCCTGGACATCAGAGCAAGACCTTGTCACATACATACTTAGAAAAATAAAAACTAGACAACAGTAAACAAACAACCCTATGTGCTTGCAAACTAAAAAACACACTTCTAAAAATTACTATGAAAATCATATAATATTTAGAACTAAATAACCATAAAAGAAACATACATCAAAACAAGTCCTGGAATATAGTTAACCTATAGTTGAAGAGAAATTTAAAGACACAAATATATTTATTTAAAAATAAGAAAAACAATAAATGAGGTAAAGAAATTAAAAAACAAAAAATCAATCCACCCCAGTTAGAAGAGATCATTTGTCTTTATTTGTATAAAGATTAATGAAATTTTAAAATCACACAGATTAGCAAGAAAACCAAAGCTGGTTCTCTGGAAAGACCAATGAACAGATAAATCTCCCAGGAAGCTTGATAGAAAAAGAAAAAGACAAAACTAAACAATATTGGAAAGCTACCAAAAGGAGGGGTGTACATGGTTATGTATACAGTCAAGATTTCAAACGTACCACCATAGAGGCAGTTTATGCTAATATATTTTAAAACATACATGATATGAACACTTTTCTAGAACCAAAAATTATTTTAGAAATAACCAAAAACTATTCTAGAAATAGTACATCTAAATAATCATTAAAGAAGCTAAATTCATAGACAAAAAGAATCCCCTTGAAAAAAGAACACTAGACTCAGACAGTTTCACAATTTTAATCAAAGGGCAGAAAATCTGTAATTATAAAAAGCTTCCAAGAAAAGAAAAAAAAAGGAAAACTATTTGGCTTCTTTCATGTAGCCAGAATAATATTGATATCAAAAACGGAAAGGAAAAGAACTAGAAAAAAAAGTTTAACACCCATTTCACTTTTGTTCATAGATGCAAAAAACCTACATAAAATTATAGCAATCATATCTAGCAGTCTTTAAAGCAAAACAAGAAATCTGCCTTTGTAGTTCAGTATGTTAAAACATTAAAGGAGAACATACCAATACCCGAATTAATTGGGGAAAAAATAAGTTTTGATACATTTAACACTCATTCAAATTAGGAAATAAGGGGAAGAATTTTAAACATAATAAAAAGAATCTACCAAAACCCTAGGGAAAATCTCAAATGTAGTGATTATTAAAAGTGGGCTTCTCAAAATCATAAACAAGGAAGCTCACCATCACTTTTTCTGTTCCATATCACATGTGAAGTCCTAAACAGAGAAAAAGAGAGAATGCAGGAGAATTATCAAGGGACAAAATGATCAAAATTTGCATATAATTGTCTTCATCAAAAATCCAAAGGACTTCACAGAATGAATAAAAGAGCCCAGCAGGACTGAAGATCTGTGTGTATATAAATACAGATGTAGCATCAACATCTAAAAATTCTACATTTATAACCAATTAGAAAATGTAATAGAAAAAATTCCACTTATTATATAGCAACTAATCAGTACCTTGAAGCAAATTATATATGCAAAAATTTTATGTAGTAAAATGATAAAACACTATTAAAGGTCAAATAAAACCCATAAATGGAGAAGTATCATATTCATGGAAGATTTAATAGCATAAATAACTCAGTTATCTGCAAATTAATCTGTAAATCCAATGTAACTGGGATTTATGAGGGGGCTTGCCCTACCAGTTATCATGTTATCTTATTGTTAGCTATCTGTATTATAATACAGGAATGAAGCTTGAAAAATTTATCCACTTGAGCGATTACCATCTTCCTTAGTCTATCCTCTTAGATAGTGATTATTTCCTCCAACAGGAGCAGAATTGCAAAGGTTTTGGATTGAGGTCCCTGGGAAGTAGCATTCTAATGATTAATGCCAAGACAACAGGTGGCAAAACAGATACCATACTGTTATTTCATATTCTTGCTTACAGGGATGGCCAGACATTTTACTCTTCTGCATGACACAGAAGTACTCTAGAAGATTCAGATAGTGTAGGGAGTTACTCTGTTCATATGCTTCAGATGTGCACAACTCAGAGTACAGATGACAGAACAAGTAACAGCTGGCCACCATATAATACTGTTTAGCTATCTCGTTTTATAAAACAACTCGTGCTAGAATAGAATAATGGTCCCTGTATATTTCTCATTTTAAGCAGGACTATATCCCTAACGATGCACCAGAACTAGGTGCAAAATACAAAATACACTCTCAAATAACTGAACAAATAAACCTAATCCAGGTATTTAATACTATATGGTTAATGATAATGAAAATAACCGTTTTGATTCAGACACAGCTGATAAAGAACTATATATAGAAAATAGATTAAGTTGCTTAAGTACACTTTTGAACTGGGATAATCTGCCCATTTCATAAGAGAGAAGAAGATATGATTATCTTCCTACTTGCTGTGGTAAATTGGTCGGTGTATAGTCCATCTAAACACAGTACCCTTCAGTTTTAATTTCAAATATGCTTTAATTTTAAATATAGATCATATGTAGATCATATGGCAACTCTAGTTTAACTCTCTGATACAAACTGCCAACTATTTCCAAATTTTAATCTAGTTATTTTATATTAAATTAAAAAGAAAGGGAGTCGTTAAAAGGCACTTTTTTATAAGGGTATGTACGATGGCAAATAAAACAGGCACGGTCTCTGCCCTTAGAACTTACAGTCCAATGGAGGAGACAGACAAAAAGCAAATTCACAAATGAATTTATTGTAACAAATTATGCTAATTAGAAAGAAAAACCAGTGAGACAATGAAAAAGACCAACAAGGGAGCATACTTAGCATGGTCAAGGAAGGCCACTCACATTACAGGTTGAAGGCGTGTGTGACTGCCTCTTTCCAGAGACAGAAAGAAAACCTGGGAGTTTTCGGAACTAAAAGGCCAGTGAAGCTGGAGAGTTTTAGGATGAAAAGGGGAAGAGGGAATAAGATCAAATACGGGAGGCAGGAGGAGCCACATCGATCAGAGTTTTTGAAACGCAACAGGAAACTATTGTACAATTTTAAGAAAAGGAATGATACGATCAAATTAAAAGATTACACTGACTGCTGTGTGAAAACTTGGGGATGAGGAGTGGAATGGGCCAAAAATGAAAGCACCGTTGTCAAGATAGTTGTAATTACACCGAGAACAGATAAGAAAAGGAACATTTGAACGAGAACGGTAATTCTGATTGCAGTGGGAAGCATCCTTTCAATTTAGAAACCAACCTAAAGGAAATTTACCCAAGGTAAACTCTATGAACTTGAAATTAAGCGAAATAACCTAAACTATCAAATGAACTATTTGCGGCAATTCCTGCTACCCGAATAACTTTCAACAGTATCTTGCTGTTTACTTGAGCTACATTTCAAATTAAACAACATGTTTACTTGGGCTAAATTTTCGCCCACTTCAAATATCTTCGAATACGCAGGCGAACTACTCAGATCAGAGATAAAAGGATCAACGGCAGGTGAACGAGATGACGAGAAGGGAATGCTGCAGAGTGAGTGGTCCCGAAGATCCAGCCAGTCTCCAGGAAAAAAAAAAGCCTCATTTAGATGAAAGAAAGAAGGAAAAGCTCAACCGCTGAATTTCTTACTTATATTCTTCCTCCAAGGCGAGGAGGTCGGGTCCAGGTGCAGAGGGTTGCTGAACGGGTGGCGGGAGCGGAGTCCCTGGAACGCTGCTTCTCTGTAAAAGAGCCAGAGACTTTCAGAGCCAAAGTTAAAGGAGGTTAGGCGTCCTAGTCGCCGGAGCCTAGACGCTCCCCAGGAGCCTGGAGTTCAACTGACCGTAAGACCCAGAGTTCGCCCCGCCATCTTTGGCGACTGCGACGCGGTTACCGAGGCAACGACGCATCTTCCCGCGAGAGTTTCCACATCCCGGGCAGCCTCCAGCCCGGTCGCCTACGCCTTCCCACTCCCAAATTCTGTGCGGAGAGCCGAGCGAGACTCTAGCAGCCGGCCCGGCCTTTGCTTGCACCACTCGGCACTGCCCCAGTAACCCAGGAAGGCTTCTTAACTGGAAATTCGACTTACAGCCGGTGTAAATTCTCAACTTGGGGGTTGGAGGAGTTTCAGCCCAAAGAGGCAGGTCCGTTGCTGCTACTCTGTAGAAAGCAAGCTGATGAGGCAAGTTCCTCCCTGTTGTGCTCTTCAAACCGTTAGTGGCTAATCCGACCTTCACCCCTTTTGCTTAAAGTGAACTCTTCAGTGGAATTCAGAAGTTTTGATTTCTAATTTTTGTTTACAGCATGCATGGCTAAGACTCAGGCTCTCAAGTTAGTAAACCTAAATTCTTATCCTGTCACTGCCACTTACTAGTTATATGGCCTTGGGCAAATCACTCTGTATCTCAGCCACTTCATTCGTCAAATGGGAGTGAGAATAGTGCCCACTTGACAGTTACGAGAAGCAGATGAATTCGTGCTTAGGATCATGCCTGAAACACGTAAGCAGTTAATTATTTCAGTTGTTTTGGAATAAAATTGACGTCCGGAAATAAACCGTGATATGTATGGTCAACTGATCAAGGGTGCAAGACCATTCAATGGGAAAAGAATCGTCTTCAACAGATGAGGAGATAACTGGATATACAAATTCAAAACAATGCAGTTAGACCCTTACCTCACAACATATACAAAAATTTAAATGTATCAAAGACATAAACTTAGGAGCTAAAACTCTAAAACTCGTCAAAGAAACTGTTGGTGTAAATCTTTATGACCTTGCATTACAATTCTTAGAATCCTTGATGGATTCTTAGATATGACACCAAAAACATTAGCAAAAAAAAAAAAAAAGAAAGAAAAAAGAGCCTGGGCATGGAGGCTCATGCCTGTAATCCCAGCACTTTGGGAGGCGGAGGCGAATGGATCACCTGAGGTTGGGAGTTCAAGACCAGCCTGACCAACATGGAGAAACCCTGCCACTACTTTAAAAAAAAAAAAAAAATTAGCCGGGTATGGTGGCTCATGCCTGTAATCCCAGCTACTCGGAAGGCTGAGGCAGGAGAATTGCTTGAACCTGGGAGGCAGAGGTTGCAGTGAGCTGAGATCGCACTCCAACCTGGACAACAAGAGTGAAATTCTGTCTCAAGAAAAAAACAAAAAAGAAAAAGAAAAGAAAAATAGATGAACTAGACATTATCAAAACTAAAAACTTTTTGTTTCAAAAGATACCATAAATAAAGTAAGAAGACCACAGGAAGAGGGGAAATTCTTGCAAATTATATATCTGATAAATAACTTGTATCTGGACTATAGAAAAAACTATTAAAATTCAAAAATAGGTGAGTGCAATGGCTCATGCCTGTAATCTCAGCACTTTGGAGGCTAAGTCAGGAGGATCACTTGAGCCCAGGAGTTCCAGACCAGTCAAGCCAACACAGTGAGACCCCATCTCTACCAAAAAAAAGAAAACAGATAAATAAAAATTAGCTGGGTCCAGTGGTACATGCCTGTAGTCCCAACTACTAGGAGACTGAGTTGGGAGGATCGCTTGAGCCAGGGAGATCAAGGCTGCAAAGAGCCATGGTCACACCACTGCACTCTAGCCTGGGTGACAGAGTGAGACCCTGTCTCAAAAAAAAAAAAAAATTTTAAAAAAGACAACCCAAGTTAAAAATGGGCAAAGAATCTTCAATAGGGACTTCTCCAAAGAACATATACAAGTAGCCAAAAAGCACATGAAAAGATGCTCAATATTATTTGCCTTCAGGGAAATGAAAATTAAAACCAAAATGAAATGCCACTTGACACCCACTAGAATGGCTATAATCAAAAAGATGGACAGCTAGACGCAGTGGCTCCCACCTGTAATCCCAGCACTTTGGGATGCTGAGGTGGGCAGATCACCAGAGGTCAGGAGTTTGAGACCAGCCTGGCCAACATGGTGAAATTCCATCTCTACTAAAAGTACAAAAAATTAGCCAGCGGTGGTGGTGCATGCTTGTAATCCCAGGTACTCAGGAGGCTGTAGCTGGAGAATTGCTTGAACCCAGGAGGTGGAGGTTGCAGTGAGCCGAGATCGTGCCACTGCATTCCAGCCTGGGTGACAGAGGGAGACTCTGTCTCAAAAAAAAAAAAAAAAAAGGATGAACAATAACATGTGTAGAGGAGGATGTAGAGAAACTTGAACCCTCATAAACTGTTAATGGGAATGGGAAAATTGTGCAGCCACTGTGGAAAATGGTCTAGCAATTCCTCAATAGTTTATACACAGAGTTACCACACAATCCAGCAACCAGCAGCCACTGCTAGGTATACCCCATGCAAAATGAAAACACACCCACATGAAAAGTATATATACAAAAGTATATATACAAATGTTTATATCAGGATTATTCATAGCAGCCAAAATGCAAAAGGAACCCATAATGGTCATAAACCGATTAGTGGTTGAATAAAAAGTGGTATATTCATACAATATTATTCAGAAACAAGAAAGAATGAAGTACATATATACCACAATATGGATGAACCTTGAATACATTATGCTAAGTGAAAGAAGCCATTCACAAAAGACCAAGTATTATCTAATTTCATTAACAAAAGATCACATACTATAGGATTCTATTTCAATATGACTACATATTGTAGAAAATGTCCAGAATAGGCAAATCCATAGTGACAGAAGTAGATTAGTAGTTGTCTAGGCTTGGCAGATGATGGAGGGTTAGCTAAGGAGTTGCAGGGTTTGGGGGGTGCTAGTGAAAATATTCTAAAATCAATTGTATTGATGGTGTACATGTCTGTGAATACACTTAAAGCCAATAAGTAGTACACTTTATATGGGTAAATACAGATATGTGAAATGAATCACTCAAGCTGTTAAAACATCTTAAAAATAACAATTATTTAAAACATCAAGGGATAAAGAAAGGAATACTATGCTAGCACTAATCAAAAGGAAGCTGGAGTAGCTATATTAATTTCAAACAAAGATGACATCAGAAGAAGTAAAATTATCAGGGACAAAGAGGAGCATTAATGATAGAGGTCAATTCTCCAAGGGGATAGAACAATCCTGATGTATATGCTCCTAACAATAGTGTCAAAATGCATGAGGCAAAAACTGATAGGACTTGCAAAGAGAAATAGACAAATCCATCATTATATTTGGAAACTTCAACATTACTCCTTCAGTAATTAACAGGTTAAGCAGGCAGAAAATCAGCAAGAGTTGCTCTGGACAGCACCATCAATCAACTTGATCTCATTGACATTTATAGAATACTCATTTCAATAACAGCAGAATACACATTTTTCTCAAGGTCACATGGAACAGTCACCAAGCTAGAAAACATTGTACCCATAACACACTTTAATAAATTTAAAAGAATAGAAATTATATAGTTTAGGGTAGCTGTAACAAAGTACCACCAAGTGAGTGGCTTAAAACAACAGAAATTTATTGTTCCATGGGTCTGGAGGCTAGAAGTACAAAACCACAGTATCACCAGGACTATGTTTTGCTTGAAACCTGAAGGGGAGACTCTTTCTTTGCCTCTTTCTAGCTTCTGATGGTAACTGTCACTTCTTGACATTCCTTGGCTTGCAGCTGCATCACTACAACCTCTCTTTGCTTCTAATCATGTAGCATTTCCCCCGTGTGTTTCTGTCTTCGCATGGCATTCCTGCTTTTCATAAAGACTCCAGTAGTATTGGATTTGGGCCACCCTAATGACCTCATCCTAATGTAATTACATCTGTAAAGACCATATTCACAGGTACTGGGGGTTAGGAATTCAATATATGGTAGGGAGGGGGAGGTGGCGCACTTTAACCTATAACAGAAATTATACAAACTGTGGTCCCAGACCACAATAAAACTAAACTAAAAATCAATAACAAAACAGCTGGAAACCCACAAAATATTTGCAAATTAAATTCATACTTCTAAATAATACATGGATCAAGTAAATATCTAGAGGAATTAAAAAAACATTTTGGGCTGGGTGCAGTGGCTCATGCCTGTAATCCCAGTACTTTGGGAGGCTGAGGAGGGAGGATCATGAGGTCAGGAGATCGAGACCATCCTGGCTAACACAGTGAAACCCCATCTCTATTTAAAAAATACAAAAAATTAGCTGGGCATGGCGGCGGGCGCCTGTAGTCCCAGCTACTCAGGAGGCTGAGGCAGGAGAAGGGCATGAACCCAGGAGGCACAGCTTGCAGTGAGCCAAGATCACGCCACCGCACTCCAGCCTGGGCGACAGAGCGCAACTCCATCTCAAGAAAAAAGAAACATTTTGAACTAAATAAAATTTGAAATATAACTTATCAAAATCTGTGGAATGCTATGAAAGCAGAGCTTGGAGTGCTTAGCATTCAATGCATGTATTAGAAAAGAAGAAAAATCTAAACTCAATCTAAATGTCTACCTTCAGCAGCTAAAGGAAAAATATTAAACTTAAAGAAAGCAAAAGAAAAGTAACAATAGGCTGGGCGCGGTGGCTCAAGCCTGTAATCCCAGCACTTTGGGAGGCCGAGACGGGCGGATCACGAGGTCAAGAGATGAAGACGATCCTGGCGAACACGGTGAAACCCCGTCTCTACTAAATAGTACAAAAAACTAGCTGGGCGAGGTGGCGGGCGCCTGTAGTCCCAGCTACTCGGGAGGCTGAGGCAGGAGAATGGCGT
>NW_012098987.1:5238373-5241952 GCF_000951045.1 Mandrillus leucophaeus | reverse complement strand
AAAAAAAAAAAAAAAAAAAAAAAAAGAAAAGTAACAATAAACATTAGAACATAAATCAATGGAACTGAAACAGGGAAACAATAGAGAAAATCACAGAAACCAGATTCTAGTTAAAATCGATAAACTTATAGCTATGCTAACCAAGAAAAAGAGAAGATCCAAATAACCTGTTCTGTGTTCTTTTCTGTGATGGTCAGGTGTGGCCATGAGAGGAAAACAACGTTTGTTATACTCACAGGTTCTAGAAATAGAAAGCATGCCATGTCGTATAGGGTTACATGGGGAAGCCTTGGGGTAGTCAGGAGACAGAAAACAGGAGCAAGAGAAAAGCCTGGACTAGAGCCTCTATTGGAGTTTCCACAGGAAAAGCAAGGTAAGGCAGAGTAAACCAATTAGGACTGGCTAGTATGAATAATTTCAGATGGCCTCGTAGTATACAGGTTGTCCTTAGTTATCTGGTACATAGCTCTGCAATGGCTAAGACAGAGGAAGGCCTGTTGTATATGGGCCAGACAGAGAAGGTAAGGCTTCATATTAGTTTTTTACATATCAAAGCCATGCTCCCTGGCTAAGCCCTTTTGCTTAGCTAAGAATTGGCTTGCCCCAGGAGGGAGCAGTTTTTCCCAAGCCAGAAAGGATTTTTTTAAGATGTCAAAACATCATAATATACAGAAAATTTAAAAATCTAAACAATACAGTACCAATATTAGAAATGGAATATAAGTCATCATCAGTTGTCCCATGAAAATATAAAGGATAATAAAGGAATACTATGAACTCTATACCCCAACATTTAATAAATTAGATGAAATGGACCAATTACTTGAAAGATACAAACTACCAAAACTCATGCAAGGAGAAATAGATAATCTAAGTAGACAAGGACATTGAATCAATAACCTTCAAAGAAAGAAATCACCAGTTCCAGATGGTTTCTCTGGTGAATTCTAACATACATTTAAGGAAGAAACACCAATTCTACATAATCTTTTTCTGGAAAATAGAGGCAGAAGGAACACTTCCCAACTCATTCTATGAATCTAGCATTACCCTAATACTAAGAGCAGTTAAAGACATTATAGGAAAACTACCGACTGATATCTCTCATGAATATAGATTTTTAAATCCTTAACAAAATTTTAGCCAATATAATCCAAAAATGTCTAAAAAGGATTATGCAACACAATGGAGTGGGATTTATTCTCAGGATACAAGGATGGTTCAATATTCTAAAATCAATGAATTCAGCACATCAAGAGGATAAAGAAGAAAAATTATATGATCATATAAATTCATGCACCAAAAGTGTTTGACGAAATCTAGCACCCTTGAAGGTACAAACTCCCAGGAAACTAGGACTAGAGGGAAATATCCTGAAGTTGATAAAGAACTTCCACAAAATATCTACAGCTTAATGGTGAGAAACTAGATTTCTCCCTAAGATCAGGAACAACACAAGCATGCCCTTTATCATCACTATTATTTAATATTACATCTGAAGTTCTAGCTAGTCCAATAAGACAATGAAAGGGAATAAAGAGTATACAGATAAGGAAGGAAGAAATAAACCATCTTTGTGTATAGATGACATGAATGTCTATAAAGGAAATTTTTTTAAAAAGGAAAATCTGAAAGAAGAAATAAAACTCTCCTGTAACTAATAAAATGATAAAAATAAAATTTGTGGATTCATAGAATGGACAATACGATAGTATTCAACCTTAAAAAGGAATGAAATTCTGAGACATGCTACTACATAAATGAACCTTGAAAGCATTTTGCTAAGTGAAATAAGCCAGACACAAAAGGACAAACATTGCGTAATTCCACTTATTCAAGGTGCCTAGAAATGGTTAATTCACAGAGACAGAAAATAGAGTTTACCAGGGACTAGGGAGAGAGGAAGTTAGGGAGTTATTTTTTCATGTACAGTGTTTCTGTTTGAGATGATGAAAAAGTTCTGAAAATGGATAATGATTATTAAATTATTGCACAACTTTGTGAATATATTACAATACGACCAAATTGTATATTAAAACATGGTTGACATGGTAAATTTTATGTATATTTTACCACAATAAAAATTTCCAGTAGAGGGGTATCCTATAAAATATCCAACCAGTACTCCTCAAAATTGTCAAGGTCATCCAAAACAAGGCTGCGAAACTGTCACAGCCAAGAGGAGTTTAAAGAGACATAACACCTTTGTAAAGTGATTGTATTAGTCTGTTCTCACACTGCTGTAAAAAATACCCGAGACTGGTAATTTATAAAGGAAAGAGGTTTAATGGACTCAAAGTTCTGCTTGACTGGGGAGGCCTCAGGAAACTTACAATCATGGTGGAAGGGGAAGCAGGCATGTCTTACATGGCGGCAGGAGAGAGCAAGTATGTGAAAGAGGAAATGTCAGACACTTATAAAACCATCAGATCTCATGACAGATCACTCACTATCACGAGAACAGCATGGGGGACACCACTCCCATGATCCAATCACCTCCTACCAGGTCTCTCCCTCAACACGTGGGGATTATGGAGATTACAATTCAAGATGAGGTTTGGGTGGGAATACAAAGCCTATCAGCATATCAATGATATACTGGACCAAACCCTAGAATAGGAAAAGACATAGTAAAAAACAAGGAATTCTGATAAACTTTGGACTTCAGTTAATGTATCAGTAATGTACTAATTTCAACAATTTAACCATATTAATGTAAGATCTTAATAACAGGGAAAACTAGGTGCAGGGTGCATGCGAACTCTATGTATGATAGTCTTAGTTTTTCTGCAAATGTAACACTTCTAAAAAAATAAATCTTTTTTAAAAAAAAAGTTAAAAGGGGTTTTTTTCTTCAACAACATTGTGAGCTAGATGATCTGGGACACCCTTCCACTGCACAACAACCAAATTCTGAAAAAAAAAAAAATCCTTATCTGCATTACTGAACTTGAAGAAAGCAGGAGAAATTTCCATGTGTCCTCCTGACATCTCATTCTCCAGATCTCTTCCCCACAAATAAACAAAACCTTCTGATAGTATGCAGTTAAGAATAAAAACATTAAGCTGAGAAAATGCCCAGGGAATTGTATTCAGAAAACAAGGTTTACGCCAACAGCAATATGGAAGAGCTGAATCTGAGACCTCTGTGCTAAGTTAAAAACCAAAAGAAGGTACAAGTCGTTTAGACTGGTAGTGCCTCAATGGTCGTAGGAGATTCAAACACAAATCTTCTCCAAGAAAACGTTTCTAGTTAAGCCCACTAGATTCCCAGGTTAAGATTAAGAAAATGTGAGTTCACCATCAAAAATTACCAGACATAAAGGAAGTAAGTCACCATAAGTGCAAATTTAGAAGCAATAACAAATATTCGGACTTTCAAGAAATTCAGATATTAAAATTTTGTCAGCTGTGAAATACAGAAAATCTATTTTAAAAAAATAGAAATAGGCGGAGCAAGATGGCTGAATAGGAACAGCTCCAGTCTCCAACTCCCAGTGCGAGCGACACAGACGACCAGTGATTTCTGCATTTTCAACTGAGGTACTGGGTTCATCTCACTGGGGAGTGCCGGACAAT
>NW_012098987.1:5225459-5237359 GCF_000951045.1 Mandrillus leucophaeus | reverse complement strand
CATGTTCTCACTCATAGGTGGGAACTGAACAATGGGATCACTTGTACTCGAGAAGGGGAACATCACACACCGGGGCCTATCATGGTGGGGGAGAGGGGAGGGATTGCACTGGGAGTTCTACCTGATGTAAATGACGAGTTGATGGGTGCAGCACACCAACTTGGCACAAGTATACATATGTAGCAAACCTGCACATTATGCATATGTACCCTAGAACTTAAAGTATAATAATAATAGTAATAATAATAAAAAGATATTTGCTCAAACATAAAAAAAATTTAAAAAATAAAAAAAATAAAAAAATAAAAAAATAAAAAATAAAACAGTGACTTTCAGTGAAGCTATGGAAATATTTTGCCATTGCCATTCTTCCACTCCATTGCCTTACCAACTCCAATGCCACACATACTAAAAATACCTTTCTTTAAGCACTCATCATATGTCACCTTCTTGCCTGGTCTTGGCTTCAGCTACCTATGAGTTAATTGATTATCTTCTAAAGTAAATTATGTAAATAGGTTTATACTAATGGAAGACACAACAAATCCCTTCCATGACCATTGTCACTTTAGTCAGGGACCTTTTAAAGATCAATACAAGCTCAAGGCCTAGTGAAATGAATAAAAAAAAAGTATGGTATTTATGGGACCAGGAATGCTGTATTCCCCAGCAGAATGAAACTAATGGTTGAAACTAAATTAGGCTAAATTAAAGTTCAGACTCACCAGGTCACAAGGCTTTTCTAGATTAAGTGAGTAGAATCTGAAGTTAGTTGGTGCGAAAGGCATTAGAACCTTCCAGGCATCTGTGGGCTCCCGACATGGCTGCCTTCTTCTGTAGCCCCTTACCACTAGTGCCTACTCAGCACGACATAAATTTTATCTTAGTTACTAACTTCAAATGCCTTTCCCATTGCTGTTTCTGGAATCCTTAATAGGAATCCAGTCTACTTGGTTGTACTCCAAAATCATCCTATCATTAACAGGCCAAAGGTTATGTTGGACATGTGCCCTTGAACACTGTAATTTGAATATCTGGACATTACACACTTGCCAACAGGGCATCATAAAAAATAATGTATGTATATATTTTGCATATTAATGCAGACATAATATTTAGCAACAAAATATTTAGCATCTATATACCAGACTTTGTACTAAGCATTGGGGATACAAAGATAAATAAACTAGGGTCCCTGGGCTCAGATTCTTGAAAAAGAAATCTACACATAAGTAATTTCACTACAATATAAGTACTATAAGCAAACATGGCATTGGGACCTATGCGAGCACAAGGGAGGGACACCTCACTTTCAACCTAAAGGAGAGGGGAGTGAGGGAGGGTTTCTCTGAGAAGGTAAAGTCTTAACCAATTCTTGACAAATGAGCAGATGTTCTTTAGGTTAAAAAGAGAGAAATGAGAAATGGGGTTCAATTTCTGGTATAGCTTAGTAATTTACTGGACCACCCTATTTGCAGATAACTATAAATCTGGGCACACACACACATATATATATGCACTCACAAGTATATACACGTGTGTGTATATACATACATATACATATATACATGTGTATATGTGCTTATATACATACACACATGTGTGTATACACACACATATGCACAGAAAGCCACCTGTAAGCACTGGAGAATGACTAAGAACAGGCAATTTATGAAAGGAAAACGATACTTGGGTGAAGGGAATAGCATGCGGTGGGTTTCCTATTTTAATAGCTTTAGTCTATTCTAAAGGATAGACTGAGGGAAAGCTGCAGTTGTTACAACAGAGGGTTGCTAAAACACTTAGAGAAAACCCATAGTCTTTCAGACCTAAAGAACATGAGAGTAAATTTGGAGCAACTAGACAAGAGAGCATCAGAGAGGGAAATCCCAAAATTATGTATATAAAGTCTGCCCAAATCTCTAGCTGACCCCTGAATTACACATGCATGGGCAGATTTCAAGCAGCTCAGTTAACGATGAATATCAGATTTGAGCTGTTTCCCAAGAGATAAATTTTGCAGGTTGAGTCTGACCAAGTTAATTCCATGCTATAACAACTCTTCGGAAGAATACAAGACAATTCATAGTCTCTACAACACAAGCATTCATATTATCTAAGATACAATCCAAATTTACTTGACATACAAAGAAATAATGAAATGTGATTCATTCTCAAAATAAAAAATCATCAACAGAGACTGACCTTGAGAAGGCCTAGATATTGGAATTAACCAACAAGGATTTTAAAGCAGTTACTATAACTACTCGTGGAAACACTGAAAAATTCACTAGATGGGCTGAAGAGCAGAATAGGGGTGACAAGGAAATGGTTAGTGAACCTGAAGATAGGTCAGTAGAAATTACTCAATCTGAACCAAAAATAAAAAGAGAAAATGGTTAAAATATGAACTCAGGGACTTCTGAGGCAGTATCAGTAATTATAATATATGTGATATATGAGTTATTGTAAAAATCACAGGAGGAAGGAAAAGATAGAATGAGGCAGAAGAAACATTTAAATAAATAACAGAAAGAAATTTCCCAGATATGGTGAAATAAGAAGCTAAGTGAACACCAAGCAGTACAAATACAAAGGAAAGAAGCCATGCCCACATGCCATAGTTGTATTTCTGAAAACAAAAGACGAGAAAATCTTGAAGGTGGTTGAAGAAAATTGGCACATAATATACATGGCAACAGTGATTTGAATCATAACTGACCTGTCTTCAGAAATAATAGAAGTGAGCAGACAATAGAACGTCTCTAAAGTACTGAGAGGAAAAACCATCAACCCTGAGTTGTTTAGCAAAAATTTATGTCAATAACGAAGGAAAAATAGACATTTTTGCATCAAAGGAAACTATGCAAATTTTTCATCACATCACTTATACTACAAAGAATGCTATAGAAGTTCTTCAGGCCGAAATGAAATCGACTGTTTCTCTCTGGGTGTCCAGGAGTTGGAATCTCAATTATCCTGATTCCTATGATGCAATTTCCATCCCTAACAAACCACTTCCAGGAGTAGGAGCACTTCACAAACTTTCCATGACATAACAGATGTCAATGCAAGTTATCTTAATCCCCTCCTTTTATATGAAAAACTCTTACCATTTTAAGATAATTTTATATTCACATTGAGTTCTAAGAAATAATACAGAGATTCTATGCATCTTCACTCAGTTTCCTCCAATGGTGATATCTTGTAAAATTATAATACATTATCACAATCAGGATATTGACATCAATACAGACAAGGTACAGAACATTTCCACTACCAACATGGATGTCTCACGTTGATTTCTATAAATACATGCTCTGTTCTAACATCCTCTATCTTCTTTAGTGAAATGTCTCTTAAAGTTTTTTGCCATATTTAAATTGGATTGATTTTTTTTACTGTTGGGTTCTATATACTAAGCCTTTATAAAAAGTGTTGTTTGTAAATATTTTCTGCCACTCTATAGCTTGTATTTTCACCCTCTTAACAGGTTCTTTCATGAGGCAAATGTCTTTAATTTTGATAAAGTCCAGTTTATCAGTTTTTCTTTTTGTAGATCATGCTTTTGCTAATAAATCTAAGAACCCTTTGCCTGGCCCTAATTCCTGAAGATTCTCACCTGTGGTATTCCTAAAAGTTTTATACTCTTATACTTTATGTTTAAGTCTGCAGTCCAGTTTGAATTACTTTTGTAAAAGGTATGGAACTTAGATCAAAGTTTTTGTTTTGTTTTTTTTTTTTGTTAGTTTATTTTCTTCCTTTTTTTGCCTATGGGTTTCCAATTGCTCTGGAGCTGTTTGTTGAAAAGGCTATATTTATCCCATTTAATTGCTTTTGCATCTTTATCAAAAAATCAATTAGGCATATTTTCGTGGCTCTCTGGGTTCTCTGTTATATTCCACTAATCTATGTGTCTATCCCTCTGGCAATAGGACATACCCTGATTACTATATATACATAATAAGCATTGAAACTAAGTAGACTTACCCTCAATTTATTTTCCTTTTTAAAAAAGTTTTAACCTGTTTTAGTTCCCTTGGATTTTCATTCAAATTTTAGAGTAATATCACTCATATCCACAAAACAACTTGCTGGGATTGTGATAGGAATTGTATTAAATCTGTATATTAATTTGAGAAGAAATGTCTTTATTATGTTGTTTTTCAATTCATGAACACAATATGACTTTTCATTTATTTTGTTCCTCTTTGAAATCTTTCATCAGTGTTTGTACAGATTTCACCATACAAGTCCTACACATATTTGGTTAATGTACACCTAAGTATTTCTTTTTCTGAAATACAGAGATTGTAAAGGGTACCATATTTTTACTCATGGAGCCCAAGTATTCATTGCTAGTATACAGAAATAGAATTTCTTTTGTATGTTTATCTTGTATTTTTTGAGACTTGCTTATCTCAGTTATTAGATGGAGATTTCTGGTAGATTTCTTAGGATTTTCTATGCAGACAAATGTCATCTACAAATAGTGACAGTTTTATTTTTTCCTGTAAGATTTTTATGCTTTTAATTTCCTTTGCTTGGCTTATTGTGCTGTCTAGAACTTTCCACATTATATTGAATAAGAGTGTATAGAATGGGTGGGGTTGGTTTCTTCTACCTGCAAATGTCCTAAAGAAAAACGTGTGGTTGAGTCATAAAGCATATTCCAAATGTGTTATCAATGAAGATGATTCGCCTTGGGACTAAGATGGTAGAGAAATGGGTTAGAAGACTCAAGACTTTGGAGACGATATCAGAACAGCAAATGGAAGTTGGGCTGACTTAATTCTGGGGCTTTAAGTGTTTCTTTGTGTGCAGAGGTTAGACTTATTTAAAAGATTTGGAAAAGGATAGATGCCATCCTGGGCTCCAGGAAACACCATTTGCAATCCTGCCTCAGCCCATCCCTAGTAAGAGCCAGACACCCATCTTAGCTCAGTCACAGCTAAATTCTGGCAAACTCATAACCTACCTCCTCCTCTGAAGAATGAACTGAGATACCCCAAATCATACTTGAGCTCACTCCCTGTTTCTCTCCTACCTCTCTCAGGCGTCTTCTTCCAATCTCAGTTGAAAAATTCACTTTCATTTGGACTTCTTCTTGTCAATTGAGGAACTTCACTATATCTGTTTTTCTGAAGAAACTCTGAGTATTTATGGTGGTTGGTTAAATCTCAAAATATATTAAACTCTATGAGAAGCAAGCACGCAATGTTTATATTAAGTACTCCCAAATTTGTATTTGGCACTGCCATGTATCCTGATTCTCACTTATGGTAGGCACTCCACTCAGCTTAACTGACCAATTGTCCTTCCCAAGTTGTAACCCTGTTGTATTATGAATGCTTTCATATTATGAATCAGAAAGGATGGGGCCCAGCCACGGACATCCAGTGGTTCCTGCAACAACATGCTGTCCAGCTGAATGTCTTTAGAGCAGCACTTCTGACTCCAAGTTGTTCCTTGCCTCAAAGCTATTACTAGCTTATCCACAGTTTGCTCTGTGCTTGGTTCCCTTGTGACAACCATCACCATAATCTGGGTCACACTATCTCAACCTTTTCCTTATCTTGGTGGTTGCTTTGTCCAGGTTTTTCTTCCACCCACAAACCGGCAACTCTTGCTCTAAAAACCTCTCCTGAAGGGATGGGACTTGGGTGACACTTTCCCTTTAAAAAGCTGGGAAAGAAGCTGGGCGCAGTGGCACATGCCTGTAGTCCCAGCCTATTTGGGAGGGTGAGGTGGGAGGATCACCTGGGCCCATGAGTTTGAGTGTCATTTGGGCAACACAGCAAGACCCCATCTCTTAGGGGGAAAAAGACCAGAAAACACTTTCACTTGAACCTGGGATGCAGGCTTAGAAGCCTCAACACAGTTCTTTAGGCACACATTATGAGTTGCTTGCCATTAGCAACTCCTGCCTTTTAACCTTTCCCTCTTAGGGTTACAGGATTCTCCCCCACCACACAAATATGTCAGAAAATTGCCCTTCATGAAAATTGTCCATTCATGTCTATGCTTCCAAAATATCTATCCTTTTAACCCTCAATCCTTTCCCCACCCCCAATTTCTATTCATTCAGTGGAGGTCTCTTAATCTGGGAGGAGATATGCTCTCCCAGAATATCTGCATTTAGAATATTATCACTAATGTGTGGAAGAAAGTCAAACAATTCAAATTATATATATATATCCAGATAGATAGATAGAAAAATGAGTAAGTAAATCAATAAACAAAACAAGCAAACAAACAAGGTGAAGATACTGAGTAGACTGAGTTGGGGTAATAGTAACAGTCATTGTGGATGGGGTCTAGGTATTGTGTTAAACAGGGGCAAATAGTTCTGCTAACAAAGACGGATCTAACTTTCCTGTAATTCTGCTTTTTATGATCCAAGTGTATTCTTAATTTTTTTAAAAAAGAAGAAAATAAACAAAAATTTTCTCATTAGACTTTGTATATATTGTATAATAGAAGCAAGTGTTTTCCTAATGATTTTTTTTCTCATTTCTCATTTGGCCAAATATCCAAATATGATGATGTCCTACCTAATATGGCATCATTGGAGTATATAATATGCAATTCAACCATTTAAAGTGAACAATTCAGTGGTTTTTCACAGAGTTTTGCAACCATCACCACAATCAATTTTAGAACATTTTTATTACCCAAAAAGAAACCCCGTGCCCATTAAGACTCACTTCCCATTTCCCTCCACCCACCTAGCTGTAAACAACCACTGATTTCTGTCTCTATGGATTTGCCTATTCTGGAAATTTTATATAAATGGAATTATACAACATAGTCCTTTGTGATTGGCTTCTTTCATTTAGCACAGTGTTTTCAAGGTTCACTTTTGTTGTAGCATTTATCAATCCTTCATTCATTTTTATGGTAAATAATATTCCATTATATAGATATATCACATGTAGTTATCCATTCATCAATTGACAGAAATTTGGATTATTTCCATTTTTTGGCAATTATGGATAATGCTGTTATGAACATTCATGTACAAGCTTTAGAGTGAATATATATTTCCAGTTCTGTTGGGTATATATCTACGAGGAGAATTGCTGTGTCATATAACTCTGTGCTTAACCATTTCAAGAACTATCAAACTGTTTTCCAAAGTGATTGCATCATTTTACATTCTCACCAGCAGTTTAAGAGAGTTCCAGTTTCTCCACATCCTTGCTAACATTTGTTATTGTACATCTTATATAGATAGCCATCTCATGGATGTGAAGTGGTATCTCATTGTAGTTTGGATTTGCATTTCCTGATGGCTAAAGATGTTAAAAGGTTTTTCATGTGCTTATTGTCCATTTTTACATTTTCTTTGGATCTAATCCTTTGATCCCTTTTAAATATAGGTTATTTATTTTCTTATTTATTGGGTTGTAGGAGTTTTTGTATATTCTAGATACAAGTTCTTTATCAGATAGATGTATTATTTAAAAAAATTTTCTCTGACTCTGTGGGTTGTCTTTTCACTATCTTGATGGCAAAATGTGTTTCTAAGGTGTCAGTTCCTTTCATCTAAATTGTAAAATTTATTGATGTGAAGTTGTTCATAATATCCTCTTACTATACTTCTAATTAATACAGGATCATAGTGAAATCCTCTTTTTCTGCTCATATTGGTAATTTTGCCATTTCTTCTTTTTTACTTGATTAGTCCTGCTTGGAGTCTATCAATTTCATTAATTTTTTCAAAATACCAACTTTTAGCAGGTTAGTTTTACTCTACAATATATTTATCTTCTGTTTTATTGATTTCTGTTCTTAGCTTTATTATTACCTTCTACTTTCTTTAGGTTTCATTTGCTACTCTTCTAATAGTTTATTTGAAAGTTAAAAAATTGGTATGTAGCCTTTCTTTTCTGAATATCTAGATATATTTAAGGCTAATAATTTTCTCTAGGTACTACTTTAGCCTCTTCTGACAATTTTAGGTGATATGTTCAATATCAGTCAGTTCATATATTTTCTAATTTCTATAGTAACTTCTTCTTTGATATACGAATTTATTTTTATAAATCTCCTCGGATTTTTCTTTCCTAATCATATGTTTTCTTTTTCACGGCCTTAACTCCTTTCTCCTGCTATGTTACCGTTCTATTTTTCTTGCTTCAGTAGCCTTTTGAAAAGACAAGTTGGAGCATTATACAGCATCTGAAGCCTTGCAAGATAAATTGTTGCCCTTAGGAAAAGATTAAAATCATCTCTCTGGAGAGCTATGATTAATATTCTCTTCTTTCTCATCTGGCTAATGATGTTTGGACTTAGGTAACACGGGAGTTTACCCCATTAGGAAAGCATACGTCCTACTGACTGTTGGGAAACAACAGCTGAGAGATTCCATTTTCTCTCTCCAGGAGCTGCCACTTTGGGTACAGCTGCAGGAAGTTTCTTGAATAGACTCCTTAACTAAACCACATTTGTCCTTGTGGGTTGTGTTTCAATCCAACATAACCTTTCCTTATTTTCTTCCATGAAGGCTTTTTTTAAAAGTTCTTTACTGTTCTTTAGTGTAGGGACTCACTGCACTGGGCCAATGTTTAAGTGTGTTTATTTCTGCCACTCCCCGATACCAACTTTTCTGCTGCACACAAGAACTTTTCTTTCTTTTAAATTAAATGTTAAATGCCCTGAACCGTAATGCTTGCTCTTCTTCTTTTTTTTTTTTTTCTTGACCACACACAGGTGGATAGGAGTTTATTGTTGCAAGCGGCAATAGAAAGGACAATTATTCTTAAGGTTTGATTTTTCAGTAGCCAGTTGTTTTGGGGCTGAATTTTCAAAAAATGAGTAGAGGTAGCCATGTGGCTCATTTATTTACTGGCTATGTGTTCTTTTCACTTAACCTCTCTGAGTCTTAGCTCCCTAATCTGAAAAATAGGGATAATAACATTTCCTACCTCACAAGCTTATTGTGAAATATAAGAGTAATGAATATGAAGTATTAGGAGAGTGCCTGGCATAGATTAGTTACTATTTTTATGGGACCACAAGAGAAGTACCAACTGATGACGGTGTTAAGTGAAAAGGAAGGAGTGATATTTTAGTTCTTAGCTGGATGGTCATGTCTGAACTTTCAAATTCCACACCCTAGGCTTCATTAAGGGGATTAGCAAGAAATTTAAACTATATCAATGTAATAGAAAAAGTTAACTTATCAAAAAAAAAAAAACATAGCTGAGAAGAGAATTTGAGAACAGCCACATAATATGATAAATTGGGGAAACCAATACAAACTCATTACTTAAACAAAGAACTATCTTTTCCACCTCTATCTCTAAAATCATCAGCATTTTTGCCCACCATCAACTCTTATGTGCACCTAGAACTGACATTAAAAATCTATTAAAGTCAATTTTTTGTATTTATGAGTACATTTTTATATTTTATATCAATATTTTCACATATTTATATCCACTCATGACCTTTCATGGATTCAACTTTTTAAATCAGTTATTTAAATAATAATTACTGTTATTTTTCTGCTCAAATGATCATAATCGACCAAGGGAAATATTGCATGGTTTTTTCCCTTCCTTACCTTCCCTCTTTCTTTCTTTTCAGGGTTTCCCCTGAAGTACACTCCCTGAATTCCCTTCTACCTGAATCCCTGTGTCAGCTTCTGTTTCTAGAAAATCCAACCAATGGCACAACCGTATTAGGTATGGGGTAGAAGCAGACCCTAAGGGTGGTATTCAGGAGTTGAATCACCCCTGGCCAGCTGTCAAGAATACCCTATTGCTACTAATAGGTTGAGCATTGATAATTCAAGATACGTTAAAGCGGTAAAATTGTTAACACTTTTCAACTGTGGTTGAGTGCAATGGGATCTACTAGAAGGAGATGCACTGGCCTGTGTAATATCTCTGGCATTTAAGAAGTATGGGAGGAGGAGTAATCTTAAGGATTGTGGAATTGCATAACTGTTGCTAAGCGCCATGAATGCTTTGAAGAGAAGAAAAGAAAAGGCTAAAGGTGATTGCTCATCAATTAAAAGCCAGGTATAAAAACTAAATCTCTTCATTGGTATTATTTAGAGAAACCCTCGTCTTCACAGAACCTACTCTTTAAGAGTAGCAGAACTTTAGAAAATATAGCATTCCCAACCCTAGCAAGCCCCCTATGCCAAAATCAGGGCCCCAAGATGGGAGTAATAAAACTCCAAGACTTGGGTTAAGAATTCTAAATAGACCTACTTCAGAATGTTGAATCCCAGGTGTGCCTGAAATCCTATGGGCCTGCAGAAATGGCCCACTTTTTTGTTAAAAGATGCATGCTGCTTTGCTTGAAGAATATGCAGATGTTTTTAATAGGCAGATGACTTGTAAAACAGTGTTTGACCATTTCAGGATCTGTCATCCACTCCTGTCTTGGCAACCAGATTTGACTAGGGTCAAATCTCAGCATGATAAAGGAGAGGCAGGTCTGATAAGGAAGGAGATGGATGAGCTACAAATGAGCTGCAGGAGTTCAGTAACATACATGAGCAAGAACTAGGAAGTATATCCTGAGGATGTAGAATCAAGGGAAGTAGAGCATAGAGTGGAATAAAAAAGTCTGTTGATCTAGGGGCTCTCCCATGACATTGGGCTTAACACCCTGGCAAGGATCTTGTTGTCCAGTTCTCATAAGCTGGGATGGATTTTAGGAGCTTGAAAAAAGCAATGGCTTATTTTAAATGAAATGGAAAATTCAACAGCTAACTAATTATGTTCCTTAAAAGGGGAATAACTTTTGAAAGATATTGAACAAAAGTTCTGATTGAATACTGATAACCAATGATGTATTATGATGATTGTTAGAATAAAAGAGGATGTCAGGTAATAAATAGAGTATTGGCCCAAGTCTATCTCACAGTGAGCCCATTATGTTTATTGACCCACCTAATGGTCATTTTCATGATACCTAAATATATAATTGAAATGGACATACTTAGCAATTGGCAGAATCCTCAATTGGTTTCTTGAACTGTGAACAAAGCCATTACAGCAGAAAACCCCTTAAATTTCCCTTACCACCCTTGGAAGATTGTAAAATAAAAAACAATGCTGATTCTAGGGGGAATGGCAAAGATTAGTACCATGCTTAACATGAATGATACAGGCTTAGGGGTACCCATTATATCCCTAAGTAATTTTCCACTTTGGCCCGTAAAATACAAGGTGAAGGTCTTAATCTATTTGAGCTGCTATAACAAAATACCACAGACTGGGTGTCTTATAAACAACAGAAATGAACTGCTTGTAGTTCAGGAGGCTGCCAGCAGATTCAGTATCTGGTGAGAATCCACTTCCTGGTTTAGAGACAGTCATCTTTTCACTATGTCCTCACAAGTCAGAAGGGGTGAGGGAGCTCTCCAGAATCTCTTTTATAAGGGCACTAATCCCATTCATGAAGACTCTGCCATGATGACCTAATCACCTAATAATGGCCCCACCTCTTAATACCATCACACTGGGGAGTAGGTTTCAACATATAAATTGGTGGGGAGATGTACGTATTCAGTCTATACCTGCGAATAATGTCTCAAACTTAACTAAGTAGTAACCCTAATTGCAGCTACTCTGCTGAATGTGGTATTTTTATTACAATAGACTAACACAGCCCCTGATAAATTATATGCGGCTATTAATATGGCATACGTGTTGTTTTCAATACCTAACAGGCATGAAGAGTATAAACAGTTGGCCTTATATGGGATGGAAAACAGTACAAATGAATGGTTTTGCCCAGGGGCTAAGTTATTCTCCTATTTTTTTTTTTTTTTTTTTTTTGAAGACAGGGTCTTGCTCTGTCACCCAGGCTGAAGTGCAGTGGCATGATCAGGGCTCACTGCAACCTCTGCCTCCTGGGTTCAAGTGATTCTCCTG